>NW_017676205.1:7063-49767 GCF_001879085.1 Nicotiana attenuata | reverse complement strand
GTCAAGGGTCCAGAGCAAGCTTCCTCAAAAGCTTAAGGATCCTGGCAGTTTCACCATTCCGGTGCGCATTGGTAATATTGATGTGGGTCGTGCTCTTTGCGATTTTGGGGGCGAGTATAAATCTGATGCCCTTATCTTTGTTCAATCAATTGGGCCTGGGAGCTCCAAGGCCAACTACTGTGATGTTGCAGCTGGCTGATAGATCTATAGTACACCCCGAGGGTATGATTTAAGACGTGTTGCTGCAAATTAGAAAATATATCTTCCCAGCTGACTTCATTATCCTGGATTATGAGGCTGACGAACTGGTCCTAATCATATTGGGGCGACCTCTCTTGGCTACTGGTGATGCAATTATTAAAGTGAGAGAGTTGAAAATGATTTTGAGGGTGGATGATGAGGAAGCAGTCTTTAATGTGTACAAAGCAATCTAACTCCCCCGCCACTATGAGGAGGTCTCAATGATATCTGTTGTTGAGACTGATGAGCAAAGTCTTGACACGAGTGTATATCTAGACGACTCTCTAGAGAAAGCACTTATGTTGTTTGATAGCTTGGGAAGTGATGATGAGGTTGAGGATATGATGCACATCTTAGATACATCTTGTGAGTACATGCAAGGGATACACCCCTTTGAGCCTTTGAATAGGCCAGAAGGACCTTCTCCAAAGCCGTCCATTGAGGTAGCCCCAAAATTGGAGCTTAAAACTCTCCCACCTCACCTTTAATATGCTTATTTGGGTGACTCTGACACTTTACCTGTTAGTGTTTCTTCTGACTTGTCTAAATTGCAGGAAGAGAAGCTGTTAAGAGTGCCATGTGAGCATAAGTGAGCACTTGGGTGGATGATGTCTGACATTAAGGGCATTAGTCCAGCCTTTTGCATGCATAAAATCCTCATGGACGATGGACATAAGCCCAGTGTAGAGCAACAATGCCGACTAAATCCAATCATGAAAGAGGTGGTAAGAAAAGAAGTGATTAAGTGGCTTGATGCAGGTATTGTGTTTCCTATCTCAGACAGCAAATGGGTAAGCCTGTTCAATGTGTACCCAAGAAAGGGGGGGTGACTGTGGTGGTTAATGAAAATAATGATTTGATCCCCACAAGAACTGTCACTAGGTGGAGAATTTACATCGATTATAGTAAATTGAACAATGCCACCCGAAAGGACCACTTCACTCTCCCCTTTATTGACCAAATGCTTGATAGATTAGCTGTCCAGGAGTACTACTGCTTCTTGGATGGTTACTCGGGGTATAATCAGATTGCTATAGCCCCAGAGGACCAAGAGAAGACCACATTTACGTGCCCCTATGGCACGTATGCATTCAAGAGAATGCCCTTTGGTCTTTGTAATGCACCTGCGACTTTTCAAAGGTGTATGATGGCCATTTTTACTGACATGGTTGAGAGCTTTGTGGAAGTATTCATGGATGATTTTTCTGTATTTGGATGTTCTTTTGATAACTGCTTGATGAATCTTGATAAAGTGCTTGCTAGGTATGAAGAAACTAACTTAGTACTAAACTGGGAAAAGTGCCATTTCATGGTACGTGAAGGTATAGTTTTGGGGCACAAGGTGTCTAAAAATGGTTTGCAGGTGGACAAAGCAAAGGTGGAAGCAATTGAAAAATTTCCCCTACCAACGTCCGTCAAAGGCCTTCGCAGTTTCTTGGGCCATGCAGGTTTTTATCATCGTTTCATTAAAGATTTTTCGAAAATTTCCTCTCCCTTGTGCAGGTTGCTTGAGAAAGATGTCTCCTTCAAAATGATGCCTGTCTGAAAGCATTTGAGGAGCTGAAGGGAAGGCTAGTGACTGCACCAATTATCATTGCCCCGGATTGGGAGCAACCCTTTGAGTTGATGTGTGATGCGAGTGACATAGCTATTGGAGCTGTTTTTGGGGCAGAGAAGAAATAAAATCTTTCACTCCATCTACTATGCGAGCAAAACTCTGAATCCAGCCCAGATGAATTACACAGTTACTGAAAAAGAGTTGCTTGCAGTGGTGTGGGCGTTTGACAAGTTCAGCTCATATTTAGTGGGGAGCAAAGTCATCGTCTACACAGATCATTCAGCTATCAGATACTTGTTTGAGAAGAAAGACGCCAAGCCGAGACTGATTCGTTGGGTCCTTCTCTTGCAAGAGTTTGACTTATAAATCCGAGATCGAAAAGGAACAGAGAACCAAGTGGCTGATCACTTGTCCAGGTTAGAAAATCGGAGCCATGTAGCTGAAGGTGGGTCCATCAAGGAAACATTTCCTGATGAGCAGTTATTGGCAATCACCTCAAATGAAGCCCCGTGGTATGCAGATTATGTGAATTTCATTGCAAGTAGGGTGACACCACCGGAATTGACACCCGATAATAGAAGATTATGGAATTTCATTGCAAGTGGGGTGACACCACCGGAATTGACACCAGGTTCCTACATGATGTGAGGTTTTATATGTGGGATGAGCCATTCTTATACCGGCTATGCGCAGATCAGTTGTTGCGAAGATGTGTTCCAGAAGAAGAGATGAATGCAATATTGCATGACTGTCACGCGTCACCATACAGAGGACATCACGGGGGAGATAGGACCGCCCAGAAAGTTCTACAATCAGGTTTCTATTGGCCCAAATTGTTTAAGGATGCACATGCCTTTGTTAAAATGTGTGATAGATGCCAAAGAACCGGAACAATCACCAAGAGGCATGAGATGCCTTTGCAGAATATTTTGGCAGTAGAGCTATTTTATGTGTGGGAATCGACTTCATAGGACCATTCCCATACTCTAATGGGCATAGGTACATCTTGGTGGCAGTTGATTATGTGTCTAAGTGGGTGGAGGCCGTTGCTCTTCCCACAAATGACGCTAAGGTAGTGGTGAGTTTTGTAAAGAAGCACATCTTCACACGCTTTGGAACTCCGCGCGTGTTGATAAGTGACGGAGGATCACACTTCTGCAACAAATTGCTGAATAATATCTTTGCAAAATATGGAGTCAAGCACAAGGTTGACACAGCCTATCATCCCCAGACGAGTGGTCAAGTGGAAGTGTCAAACAGAGAGGTGAAGCAGATCCTGGAGAAAACAGTGAATGGGAATAGAAAGGACTGGGTTGGGAAGCTCGACGACGCATTGTGGGCATATCGAACTGCATACAAAACACCCATAGGTACTTCTCCGTATAAATTAGTTTATGGGAAGGCATGTCACTTGCCCGTCGAGCTTGAACACAAAGCCTATTGGGCAATAAAAAGCTAAACACTGATATGGATTTAGCTGGAGAGAAGAGGTTGCTGCAACTCAACGAGCTTGATGAGTTCCGACTGCACGCCTATGAAAATGCCAAGTTGTATAAAGAGAAGACTAAAAGATTGCATGACAAGCACATCCAACATCGAGAGTTTGAGCCGGGGCAAGAAGTTCTTTTATTTAATTCGAGGTTGAAGCTTTTTCCTGGAAAGCTAAAGTCTCGTTGGTTAGGCCCTTTCGTTGTGGTGAGTGTGAAGCCTCATGGAGCTGTGGAGTTGCAGGATATGAGCTCCAATGGTACCTTCTTGGTAAATGGCCAGCGGATAAAATATTATTGGGGTGGTGACGTTGCACGTCACAAGATCTAGATGGACCTGTCAGATGCTTGACAACGTGTTGAGTCGTGCCGCGACGTTAAATCAGGCGCTAGATGGGAGGCAATCCATTGAATTGTTGTAATCGTCGTGCCCCGACAATAACTAAGGCGCTGGTTGGGAGGCAATCCAACAATATTTGTAGTGTTATTTGTACGTTTTGTAGCATGCTAACCAATGCAGGTGACAAAGGGCAGGCGAAAAGACCATCGACCAGGGTAATTACAGGTGAAAAAGTGCAAAAACGTGTTGCCCAGTAGCGCGATCGCGCTACAGTTCGCGCTACAGTTCGCGCTAACTGGGCGACATTCTGCCTAAGCTGCGCAAACTAGCGCGAAGTTAGCGCGAAGTTCGCGCTAGAGCTCGCGCTAAAAGCGTAACATTCTGCCTGGACTAGCGCGAAGTTAGCGCGATCGCGCTAGTGTTCGCGCTAGTCCCGCCCTAGAAATCACTGGACTGGGGTCGTTTTAAAGTTTTTTTTATTTTATTTTTTATTTTATTTTTTTTTCCTTTTACCTCTTTAGCCTAACTTAAATCCCCCCAATATACAAACCCTCCCCACGATTCACTTCCCTCGTCCTCCCAACTCCCACTATTCCCCCATCTCCCAACACTCATTATTCCCTCTTCCCCCCCCCCCTCCAATCTCACGATTTCACTCCTCCCACCAGGCTCACACACACGTCTTCTCTCTACTCACCACCATCCACACCACAGGTATGAGCCCTAGTTGCAATTTCTTCTCTTCTCTTTCTCTTCTTAATTTTTCTTTTCTTTTTTTTGATTTTTGTGGTTGTAGTTCAATATGTTTGTGTAGTAGTTGTTCTTTGCTTTTTATGTGGAGGAATTGGGAAAATATGCTGTGGTATTGGTGTGTGGTAAGTGTGGGGTGGGTGGTACTTGATTTGTGCTATTGATGAGATTGTGTGGTGGACTCATGTTATAAAACACTTAAAAAGGGTTGTGCAGGCCTAATGCCCACAAGGTGTTTGTGGAAAGGCCTCAATGAACTTTACTATGTAGTTGTGACCACTCACGCGGGTGAAGTCTGAGTAACCGCAGTGCGTCACAATTTTATTTGAGCTGTGCTAATGTGTCCCAATTTTCAGGTGTCATGGCACCATCCCGAAAACGCCAAGCCACAGGTCCATCCACTAGTAGCCAAGCTGGAGCACCTAGGACATAAGGGGCAGCCCCAGCATGCCCCTTTGACAGTAGCAAATTTGTCTCAGCAGCGGCTCAAGGCCGCTTTGCGGAGAAGGCCACTAAACAGTCGATTCCAGAGAGGGGGATTGATATGAATTCACTCCAGCATAAATGCCCTCACATGTACACGGAGTTCTTAAGGCGGGGGCTGCAGACCTTCATAAACGAGCCAGGGGAGGCCAATGCAATGGTTGTGCGGGAGCTTTACACTGATCTGCCTGAGCATGACAATAGTGTGGTCACAGTGCGCCGCAAGGCGGTAAATGCATCTGTTGAGGCGATACGGATGGCATACCATTTGCCCCCTCCCGTGCCTGAGCATGATGACTTCTACGAGTATGGCCGAAACCCAACAGACGCAAAGTGGGAGCGATTCTTTGATGCAATTTGCATACCCGGAAAAGAGGTGGAATGGATGCAATACGGTGAGAAGTTTCACTCCTCAGTTTTATCCCCTGAGGCAAAGAGCTGGTTATATGTGGTTAACAGCCGTCTCATTCCGTCCAAAAACACCACGGAGGTAAATGCACCCTGAGCCGCCTTGATTTGGTGTTTCATGAAGGGTCTTGACTTCGATATAGCCAAAGTAATGCACGACGAGATGTTCGTTCGCTGCCCAGTGAGAAGGTATAGGTTCTTTTTCCCCTCTCTAGTGACTCAGCTTTGCAGGCAAGCTCGGGTGCCCGAGAATCTCCGAGTGGATGGGCTAGTACGAAATGGTCTCAAGGTCCGACCTGACAAAGGCACCACGGCGACAGTGCTAGTAACATCAGGTGGAGCGGATGAGAGTGGCTCTGATGACTCGGAGGAAGGGGTGGCCGATCAGATGACTGTGGAGGGCGAAACACATGCCCATGGGCCCAGCGCAACAGCTGCAGCACCGTCCGGAGCAGCTTCATCTTCAGGAACTGCTAGAATGTCCCGTTTTGCAGCGTTGGAGCAGGATGTGGCTGGGTTGCGCTCCTCCGTGACTGAGTTGGGTACTCGTGTAGACGCAGTGGCTGCCCAGCAGACGAAGTCTGAGAAAAAGTTTTTGGGCTGACTGAGAGCTTTGGGGCGTGCATGCCATGTGAACCCCGACACTGTCTCCGACCAAGAGTGAGCCTTCAGGGAAGTTCTTTACCTCACTGTTCATTCAATTCTTAAGCCATGGGGACATGTCATCACTTTAAGTGTGGTGCGGGATACTTCATTGTATATATGTAATTGTGTCATTTGACTGCTTGATTTTGTGTTGTTTTGTGTGGTTTTGGTTGTTTTGATGTTGAGTAAGAGTTCATTAGTTTAAAATAGGTAAGTGGCTTGTCCCGACGACGGATCTCTTTCGGCGGGGTTCTTGAGGGACTAAGTCGATCAACGAAAACAAAAATGAAGACTCTTCCTGATGATGGATCCTTTGGACAATTTTCTTGAGGGAAGTTAGTCTAGAAAAACACCAAAAAGATATTTTGTTTTTTTTATTTTAGTAGTGTAGTAACTCCCCTTGGTTTTCTTTGGGTCCACGGTTCTTTCCTAAGGTTTAAACTTGAACCGGGTATAGGTAGTTTTTTTTAGTTATTTTATTTTCTATTTGATTTGTAGATTAGGTTTAACGGGCGACGAGCTAGAAAATCAAAAGAGAACCTATAACGTCGACACACCTGAACACAACAGAAACTAGAGTGTAACGCTTAGTCTTATTTGGTTGAATTTCACTAAAGTGCCTTAATTTGTATGTTTGTCACTGACTTGAATGCTCATAATAGAGTGTCTCGATGAGTTAATCTGGAATGAGTCATACGCCATGTGTGGTGAGGTTTTTGTGTAGTCCATGTGTTGTACTTGTGTCTAGAACTTGCCCGGGATGTGAGTCGAAGCGAAATTTTAGGTGATGCTCTGTTTGAAAAATGATTTTAGGCCTTCTTTGATCTTTTTGAGCTTAATTTCTTACCACAATTAAAATTATATCCCTAGTTTCCCCTTTTGAGCCTGTAGACTTTTATTTGGCACCCACATTACAAGCCTACACCCTTTTTGTTCTTAATTGATATTGTTTTGATCCCTTTTCCTCTTAAAGAACTTTAATCGTGAGATGAGCGCTAAAAGAAGTAAGAAGGAATTAAGAGTGGGGTGGCTTTTGAGTGGAACCAATGAAAGAAAGAAGGGTGCACTTATTCTGTAAAATAATACACCACTAGCGAAATTTGGAAAAGAAAAACAAAATCTGAAAAAAAAGAGAAAAAAAAGAGATAAGGAAAAGTGAATAAATTGTTGTCCTATTCTTGCTAGTGGAAAATACATTAAGGTAGTGCTTAAAGAGAAAGGGAACATTGTTGGGAGTGATTTTTGTTGAAAAATTGAAGTGGGGATTGAAGAAATTGCGCTTGAGTTATCATGTGATGTGTTAAAGTGCTTAGGAGGGTTAGTCACTATTCCTAAATATATCCTACCCGTCCCTTAGCCCACATTACAACCATGAAAAAGTCCTAATTGATTTTAGATCGAGCGAGCCTACATTAGTAGAGATTTACATTAAGGGCAAGCTTATGGTACCAATTGCATGCATGTGACTTCTTTTGTGAGTGTGAGCGATTTTCTTTGATATATGTGAGCATGAAATTCGAATGTGTGGATTGATTCTACTTTCTTTGCTGTGATTGTGAGGGCATGTGATTCGTGAAGGAAAGGCAAGTCTTGACTTCTGTGTAGAGTACTTTGAGGAAGTGTGAATATTGCTTGGCACTTGAGAGTCGACTTTTGAGGCAGAGATTGTTCACTACTAGGCGTAGCATATGTGAATTGTTCTGGGTGTAAGGCGTTAAGGGAAATTGTTGAGTGAATGAACCTCTAGAGAGTATAGTTTGATTGCTCGAGGACGAGCAATGAATTAAGTGTGGGGTGTTGATAATAGGCTAAGTCTAGGTGATTTGGCGATTGTTTATGCTCCCACTTGATTATGTTTCAATGTCATAATATGGTTAAATGATGAAAAATGGGCTCTAATTGTGAATTTTACACATTGCAGGATGGTGAGCCTATATGATGCCTTAAAGTTGTGATTGGAGGTGCATGGGAGCAAGAAAGACCCCTTGGAGCTGTGTGCGCGCAAAGACTAGACAAATAATTGAAGAAAAATGGCCTGAACTAGCGCGAAGCCTAGCGCGAGGTCTAGCGCGTTCGCGCTAGTCCAGAAGCGGGAGGCAGAATGTCAGGGAACTAGCACGAAGTTTAGCGCGAACATTAGCGCGTTCGCGCTAGTCCCAGTTCCGGAAAAGGTCTGTTAGGGGCAAAACTGGAAACCTGGAGGAAAATTCACTTAACCTATATAAAGTCAAGCTCGCCCAAGGAGTAAGATATCAAGGTTTTCATAGTTTAGGGCAAGAAACATAGAGGCAAGAGGCAAGGAGGAAAATCCAACATCAAGTTCTTCTTTTCTTCTTCTTGTTTTTACGTTTTGAATGGAATTAAACATTATTGAGATGAACACTGCTATGAGTAGCTAAAACCCATTGTTCTAGGGTCATGGGTGAAACATGATTGTTGTTGTTCAGTGTTTAATTTAACAAAGTTGGTTTAATCACATTGGGTTGTTTATTTAATTCTTTTCTTAATTATTTTGCTGAGTAGCTAACAGTGGAATACTATCTACGAATCTATAGTTGAACTCGAAAGTGGGAACTTTGGATTGCATATAGAATTAAATAGAGCAAGTTCTTGAACCCGGGCATCGGGGAACGGATTCGCAATTAGGATAGACATATACCTAATTGCCTTGCTTGTTTGAAATACAGGATTTATGAATGCGTTCTTGTTGGTTCTAATTCCATAGACATATAGGCGTTAGGTTAACTTGAATAGGCGAGTAAGAATTCGACAGATTCTTATGAGCAATATTAACCCTGTCAATCAACAACCCAGATAAATCAATTAGTTAATTTTAAGCCAAGAACGCAACATGATTGTTAACTAGCCCGTGACCCTGGGATATTCTTCTCTACTGATTTTCATTCAAAATTGCTATTTGTTTGGTTGATTATTTTAGTTATTTTAGTAATTGATATTTTTAGGTAGTAAATTAGAGACAACCATCTTTTGTGAAAATCTCTTGGATCAATAAGTTAATTGAGTTTAAATCAGTCAAAAGTTAATCATAAGTCTTCGTGGGAAGGATACTCTACTCACTACTTTATTACTTGACGATCACGTGCATTTGTGTGAGTGTGTTTGGCCGCAACACCAGTTCATAAGGAATAACCACAGTAAAGAATACTAGGCATAAAGGAAACAGTTCAACAAGGGAAAACTAATATGTAGCAACGATCCCACAATATACAAGTCAACAATAAGGGAGTCAACACGAGTCTAATAGTCTTAAATAAAGGTAAGTCAACTAAGATAAAGGTTATCTAAACTCCTTTTAAGGTTGAGCGATTCGCGAAAGATATTCAACAATTCAAATAATGGTAGGCAGCAGAAGATAATAATAACTCCAATTAAGACTAAGCAATTATAGGATGAGATAGTAATAATTTCAATTAAAGATAAACAGTTGTGAAAAGAAAGCATGACGATAGAAGAGGCAAAATCTTCAGTTAAGTCAAATAAAAGTCAAATAGGCAATAAGAGTGAATCATAAGGCAATTAATTCTAATTGAAGCATGTAGAAGTGAAACCAGCAAATAGAAACTCAAACGTATCACGAACAACTCCATACACAGTGAATATAAGGACCTAAGAACCCTAAAGTCCAACTCACTTGTTGTTTTGATTTATTAAAAGGCGAGATTCTTTCGTGAGTCAATAAGCCTGGTAAATTGGATAACAATGATATACATTGGCGAAGTAACAATCAGTTGATGGAATCCATGTCTCGGTTTTGAGATTGATGATACTCCTTTATGAAAGCTTATAAGTTTTCATGTGTAAACCCGGCCGGTGGATTTTGTATCCGACACATGAAATAAGTTAAGTGTAATCTAAAGGAAGTAATCAATAAATTAAATAGTCAGTAATTTAATTTGATTGATTAGTATCTGAATTTTAACATGGGGAGTTAAATAAGGTTTTATGGAAGAATTTCAAAATTGAACTAAGGAGTGCAATTACGAATTTTTAGTGGAATAATTCGTAATTTATTATGGTAGAAATTAATTTCAAATTTCGAAATTAATTCCATAATAGGAAGCCTTGTTAATTAAATTTCGTGGTCCCTACTGTGCCTGAATAATAGAAAATAAAGGAAACCTTTCCTTGGTGGAAGAAGAAAACCTAACAGGTTTTGGAAAAGTGTTATGACCTAAAAAAAACGCAGCTATATATATATGGTATATAGCTGGTCGTTTTTTGACACAGAAAAACACACGTTTTTCTTCCTTGAATTTCGCCCACCCGAAGTTCTCTGTTTTCCGGTTTTTATTTGGGTAACACAGTAGAAGACTGTGGAAGGTTGCTGAGGTCTTGCAATTCTGGAACTGGATAAGGATATCGATTTGCTTTGTTCACGCTTCAACCTCAATGCTAATGGTGATCCCCAAGGTTCAACGAATGAATGAAGAAATAGCCCACTTCTTTCTCGAGAAGAGATGGGAAAGATGCTAGCCAATGAAATCGGGACAAGCCTGCCGATATAATTTCTTATAGTAAGGTAATAGGATGGTATGGTTTCCGCGGCATAGGTAACTCGTATAATCTCCGTATGTGCTAATTGTTTAGATTACACGTGATTACGATGCTATGTTTGCTTCCGCTGTGAAATATGATCCAACACTAATGTGCCAATTATTATATTCCTGATATGTCAACTATATATTATGTAACTGTATGTTACTGATAACCATAGCAGAAGGAAATGTTAATGATCACACATGCTCCCGCTTGGGAGTCTATCTGACTTTAGCCTTGGTACAAAATACTCTATGTTCTCAATTATATCTAAAAAGAAAAATAAGATTCATTCCAGGTCCTAAATAAAAAGGAAGCAGTAGGAAAATATTTATAATTTGTTAACTTAAAGAAAAAAAGAATGAAGAAAAAGAAATAGCAAAAGTCAGGAGTGGTAGACAGAAGCGAGAACAAAATGATGAGTTGTGAAAGAGTTGATGTTGAATTATTAAGCATGAGTTGTGAAAGAGTTGATGTTTCAGATGGAAGGGAGGCCTATAGTCATTTTACGAATTCTAATCTATTTGAGACGCATTTCTTTGAGCTCAAATTGATAGCAATTGATTATATCTGGATAGATTGAGTTGACTCGGACTTGTCGAGCATTGTTGAGGTTGTTGGAAAGCTAAGCAAGATAAGTTAAGATTTACATTCCAAGTCTATGAAAAAAAATGTTTATACATTAGTATAGATTTGTATGAGCGAGTAAATTATACTTTTTATGTTCTAGCTTGAATAATACTATCTTTATACATTATTCAAGTATATGCTTCATAAGGCTAATTTTAGGCCTAAAGATAAAAGATAGCATTGTTATGAATTGTTCTCGAACGTTTAAGACTACAATAAGAGTGCTCATGATAAAAACTCATGTCTACATATTTTACTTGATTTCAAACTTATGATTTTTCTTCGAGATCAAGTGTACCGAGAGTCAACCATAAGAGCTTAATGTATGAGTTGGCCCACATAGAGTCAACCATAAAAACTTAATGAATGAGTTGGCCCACATAAAGTAAACCAAAGAATATACTGAACTAGTTGGCCCAAAGAGTGTCAACAGTTGTCTAGAATAAGATAGTTGATCCATACAGAGTCAACGATAAAGACTAAGTATGTCGAAGTAATCCATAATATTACTATGGAATTAGCTACATCTTATCAAAGTGGAATTTATATTAGTCTCAGTTATGCTTACTATATTGGAATTTTTACCTCCTGTAGCAAAGGTTTATATCTTATTTATTTTAAATAAATACCCTTTTAAAAAATTATATTCCATAGCTACCTTTTGTTTTTTATAGCCAAATATTTATTTATGGTCACCTCCTATCCTTAAGCCATAAAATACGCTTTGTATTATTTTTTTCTCTCTCATTCTTTCAGATTTTTCTCCACCCTCTCTCTCTTTCTCAACACCAACGCCACAAATAACCGTACCGACAGATGCAACTGCGGTGTTGGAGTCGCCATTTGTACCAGATTTTGAAGTTGATCCACCTATTAGGCCTGGTGATGATGACCCGAACGAGAGTCTAGAAGCTTCTACGCAACCATTAAAACATGTATTGACTCAGCAACCATTAAATTAACGATTGCTTGCAACATTCCCTTTTTCATTTTTCATGAATAATTTGCCCCAATGGGAACCACGGGTACTGTGAGAGACAAACTCAGAGGCGTTTGATAGGTTTTCCGCTTATGGCCTCTTACTATTCTTGTAGATTGCAAAATGTTATACCCTTCTTCCCTTTTGGTTACTAGGGTAAATTGGGGCTGACAATGGAGGTTCGAAATCTGCTATCGACGAGACGATATTAGGGTTATTCTTGAACAAAGACGACGGAGTTTTGGGGCTGAGCAACTTGAAGAGCCTGTTACCTTTTTCTTTCATTGTATTTCAATGTGTCTCGCTGTATTCTATATATTTCATTGTATTCATTGTCTTCTTTTTTTATTGTATTTCAATGTATCTCGCTATATTCCATGTATTTCATTGTATTCACTGTCTCGCTATATTTCATTTTAATGTATTCATATGTTTTTTTTAATTAATATAATTTATGTATTCAGATTTATAATTGAGTTTGTTGACTTATATTAGGAGTCTATTTGTGTTAATTGATTCACTTTCCGTTTAAAAACAGCTGAATAGACCACGATTTACGCTATTTACGTTACTGTATTCACAAATACATATCGTGAATACAGTCGAATACAATAATTGCCTAGCTGTACTCCCATGTTTCACGCCGAGTTTTGCTACTGTATTCATGAATATAGTAGCTTAAATACATCGAATACACTCTAGCAAAACTGAAAACATAGCTATAGAAATCAATATAGTAAATGGCAGCTACAGCTAGCTAATAACCACTAAATAATAGTGGTTTGTGAAAATTTCTCTACTATGTTTAATGCTTCATAACTTAGTTTTCAGATGTTTTACATTTAAATACTACTATTTATGCTAAATGCACTTATAAATATTGATGTTATTTTGCTTAACGCAAGTATCCCGGAGTTTCAAAGACATCGCTCAAAAACCTTTTTGGGAGGAGTCAATGATATACTTACGGGGTATGTATTCTATGAAATTGTGCTCAGTCTCCTATGTGGGTAAACTTACTTGATGTTTCAGATATTGTGCATTGAAGTTGACAACACGAGCTAGGCGTCTCCTCGATTATTTGCTATACTTTGGTGAGCCCCAATTCTTTTATCGGTGGGTGCGTTTCTAGAATTTTATATTCGCTATGTCCATAGAGTTTCCACTGACATGTTTGGGGTATAGTCATGTAGATGGAATTTATACTTTTAACTCTCATGTTCATTTCGCACCTATGTATTTTGGTCAAAGAGCAATTTTATTTTGAGGTGAAATAAAGACTTTAACTAAACTACTCAATAGGGTATTTCAAATATGTAAGTTATATTTTAAACTTTGAAATAATCATGAATGGGTAGACAAGTTCAATTGGTTCCCTCGGTGTAAGTTGAAGGCACTGGGTGCCAGTTGTGCTAGTCTTTTGGGGCGTGACACTGTCATGACCCAAAATCTCACATGTTGTGATGGAACCTATCTCAATACTAAGCAAGCCGACAACCACAATAAATTACTAATTTCTTTATGTTTGAAACTATAATAAGTAAATTTAAGAGTAAAATCTCACAATTACTGATACAAAATATAGTGTCTCTATACAGTACACCTTTCTGAAGGCGCAGCGCATGGTTGAGAAAGGGTGTGAAGCATATCTAGCCTTTGTGCGAGATGTCAATGCTGATGCTCCTACCGTCGAGTCAGTTCCGATAGTGAGAGACTTCCTAGATGTATTTCCAGCAGATCTTCCGGGCGTGCCGCCTAATAAGGATATCGCTTTTGGTATTAGCTTGTTACTGGGCACTCAGCCCATTTCTATCCCACCATATCGTATGGCACCTATGGAGTCGAAGGAGTTAAAGGAGCAACTTCAGAAGTTGCTTGATAAGGGTTTCATCCGACCGAACCGTGGGATACTCTGGTTCTGTTTGTGAAGAAGAAGGATAGCTCTATGCGGATATGTATAGATTATAGGTAGATGAACAAGGTTACAGTGAAGAACAGCTACCCACACTGCATATTGATGACTTATTTGACCAACTTCAGAGTGCCAGAGTGTTCTAGAAGATTGATTTGAGGTTAGGTGATCATCAATTGAAGATACAGGATCCGAATATTCTGAAGACTACCTTCAAGACTCGGTATGGTCACTACGAGTTCCTTCTGATGTCATTTGGGCTGACCAATGCCGCTGCAGCATTCATGCACCTGATGAATAGTGTATTCCAGCCATATCTAGATTCTTTCATCATTGTGTTTATTGACAACATCTTGGTGTACTCCTGCATCCGGGAGGATCATGAACAACATCTGAGGATCGTGCTCCAGACCTTGACAAAGAAGAAATTATATGCAAAATTCTTAAAGTGTGTGTTCTGGCTCGATTCAGTGGCGTTTTTTGGTCATGTGGTATCTAGTGAAGGGATTAAGGTGGATCCAAAGAAGATTGAAGCAGTTCAGAGTTGGCCTAGACCGTCTTCAGCTACTGAGATTCGAAGTTTCCTTGGTTTGGCCGGGTATTATTGCCGTTTTGTAGAGGATTTCTTGTCCATTGCTGCACCTTTGAATAGATTGACCCAGAAGGTGCTCCTTTCATATTGTCTGAGGAGTGTGAGGCAAGCTTTCTAAAACTCAAGATTGCGTTGACTACAGCCCCATTGTTGGTATTGCCTATAGGTTTGGGGTCTTACATTGTGTATTGTGATGTATCGCGTGTTGGGCTTGGCCAAGTGCTAATGCAAGACGGTAGGGTGATTGCCTACACGTCTCGGCAGTTGAAGGTCCATGAGAAGAATTACCCGGTCCACTACTTAGAATTGGCAGCTATTGTTCATGCATTGAACACTTGGGGGCATTATCTGTACGGTGTCCCATGTGAGGTCTATACCGACCACTAGAGTCTCCAGCATCTGTTCAAGCAGAAAGATCTTAGCTTGCGGCAGTAGAGATGATTAGAGTTGCTGAAAGACTATGATATCACTATTCTGCATCATCCCGGGAAGGCCAACGTAGTGGTCGATGCCTTGAGTAGAAAGGCGGAGAGTATGGGTAATTTGGCATACTTGTTTGCAGTAGAAGCCACTAGACATGGATGTTCAGGCCTTAGCCAATCAATTTGTGAGACTGGATGTTTCGGAGCCCAGCCGGGTTTTTGCTTGTGTGGTTTCTCGGTCTTCTTTATATGAGCGCATTAGAGAGCATTAGTATGACGACCCCCATTTGCTTTTCCTTAAGGATACGGTACAGCACGGCAATGCCAAGGAAGTTTCTATTGGAGATGACGAGGTGTTACGGATGCAAAGCTGATTATGTGTGCCCAAGGTGGATGGGTTGTGTGAGTTGATCCTTGAGGAGGCCCACAGTTCGCATTATTCCATTCAGTTGGGTACCACTAAGATGCATCAGGATTTGAGACAACATTATTGGTGGAGGAGAATGAAGAAAGATATAGTGGAGTATGTGGCTCGGTGCCTGAACTGTCACCAGGTGAAGTATGAGCATCGGAGACTGGGCGGTTTGCTTCAGAGACTTGAGATTCCCGAGTAAAAGTTGGAGCATGTTACCATGGATTTCGTTGTTAGCCTCCCACGAACATTGAAGAAATTTGACGCGGTATGGGTGATTGTGGATAGGCTGACCAAGTCGCCACATTTCATTTTGGTGGTGACTACATATTCTTTAGAGCAGCAGGCTCAGATCTATATCCGTGAGATTGTTCGTCTCCACGGTGTTCTGATATTTATTATCTCGGGGGTTCTTGGGATTAGTTCTTCCTGCTTGCAGAGTTCTCCTACAATAACAGCTACCAATCAAGCATTCAGATGGCTCCTTATGAGGCCCTATATGGGAGACAGTATCGTTCTCCAGTTGGTTGGTTCGAGCCGCGTGAGGCTAGGTTGTTGGGCACAAATTTGGTTCGAGATTCCTTAGAGAAAATCAAGTTGATTCAGGATCAGCTTTGTACAGCAAAGTCTAGGCAGAAGAGTTATGCTGATCGGAGAGCCCGTGATGTAGCATTTATGGTTGGAGAGAGGGTTTTGCTCTAGGTTTCACCTATGAAGGGTGTGATGAGGCTCAGGAAGAAGGGCAAGTTGAGCCCTAGGTACATTGGCCCTTTTGAGATCCTCGAGAGAGTTGGTGAGGTGGCCTAAAAGCTTGCATTGCCACCCAGCCTATCGGCATTTCACCCGGTGTTCCATCTTTTTGTGCTCCGGAAGTATTATGATAATCTGTCACATGTATTAGATTTCAGCTTAGTCCAATTGGACAAGGATTTGACTTGTGTTGAGGAGCCGGTGGCTATCTTGGACAGATAGGTCTGGAAGTTGAGATCAAAGAACATTGCTTCAGTGAAGGTTCAATAGAGGGGTCACTCGGTCGAGGAGATGACCTGGGAGATCGAGCACGACATGCGGAGTCATTATCCTCACCTTTTTGTCACTTCATGTATGTCTCTATGCACGTTCGAGGATGAACATTTGTTATAAGAGGGGAGGATGTAACGACCCAACCAGTCATTTTGTGTAATAGCGCCTCGTTTCTCCTTTTGATGCTTCACACATGTGCATTTGTGATTTTATGACTTTTGGGGTTTGTTAGTATCGTTCCGAGAAGATCTCGAGTTGATTTGGACCCTTTATATCTTGGCATAGATGCATAAGTTAGAAATATTGATCAATGTTTGACTTTTGTGAAAATGATCCCGAAACGGTATTTTGATGGCTCCGATAGGTTTGTATCATAATTTTGGACTTGGGCGTATGACCGTAATTGAATTCGGAGGTCCGTAGGTTAATTTGTGTTGTTTTGCCGAAAGTTCGCAATTTGAGGTTTAGAAGTTTTCCCAAGTTTAACCGTAGGTTGACTTTTGGATATCCGGTTTGGAATTGGTTATGGGACTTAGAATATGTCCGTTATGCTATTTAGAACTTGCCTATAAATTTTGGTATCATTTAGAGTTGATTTGATAGGATTCGGACGCTTGGTTGCAATTCAAGAAGTTCTTGAACTTTTCTTTGAAATTCGTTCATTTTGATGTCTGATTCGTAGTTCTAGATGTTATTTTTGTGTTTTGATTGCGTGAGCGAGTTTGTATGACATTTTTAGACTTGTGTGGATGCTTGATTTGGAGCCCTGAGGGCTCAGATGAGTTTTGGACGCGTTTTGGACTTAAAATAGGTTGTTGGTGTGCTGGTGCTGCAGTTATCGCAATTGCGAGCACTAGCATTGTAATTGCGAACATGCAGGGGAGGCTCAGGTATCGCAATTGCGATGCCTTGTTTGCATTTGCGAAGTCTGGCTGGGTAGGCTAGTTCGTATTTGCGACAGTTTTTCTCGCATTTGCAAGGAGGACATGCTTCGCAATTGTGAGGCCTATGTTGCAATTGT
Source organism: Nicotiana attenuata (assembly GCF_001879085.1). Classification (NCBI taxonomy): domain Eukaryota; kingdom Viridiplantae; phylum Streptophyta; class Magnoliopsida; order Solanales; family Solanaceae; genus Nicotiana; species Nicotiana attenuata. Next base: position 32,308 of record NW_017676205.1, on the reverse strand, counting down.
GATGCCTCCTACGATGGACAGTTGCCGCACTTGCGAGATATTTTTCAAAATGGCGAACCTAGTATCGCAATTGCGACACCTGCAACTGATCAAAAGGGCTGGTAGTCGGGATTTAAGTCTCATTTTTCACATCTTAGAACCCTTTACTGGGTAGGAGACGATTTGGAGAGGGGATTTTCTTCTACAAACATTGGTAAGTGATTCAGATCAAATTTCAACCATATTTTATGATTTTTATCTTAGATTTGACATCAAATTTATGAGAATCAAAGAGGAAAATTGAGAATTTTTGTCAAAGTTTTAAAAAATAAAGATTTGACTTTTGAGAGTCGATTTGGACTCGGATTTGGAAACTAATCACATATATGGACTCATGGGGTTATGGATAGTCGGAATCTACCACTGAATTTGGGTTTCGACCGGGCGAGCCTAGGGTTGACTTTTGTTGAGTTTTTGGGAAATGTGTAAAGATCGTAGCTTTATCTATTTTAATTTGAATTCCCTTTGCATTGTTTGATGATATTAAGTCATTTTTGGTTAGATTTGAGTCGTGTGGAGGTGAATTTTAGGGGAAAAGCTATTTTCGAGGGTTTATTTGGCCTAATTGATGTAAGTATCTTGCCTAACTTTGTGTGAGGGAACTGCCCCTTAAGATTTGGGTTGATTGTGCTATTTATTTATGTGGAAGACGTGTACACGAGGTGACGAGTGTGTACACGGGCTATATGTGGTACTTGACCAGTTTTGACTATTTAGACTCTTTCCATGCCTTTACTTGAATTGTCATAACATGTTATATCTTTTATTGTTAATCTACTCTTACATGTGTTAATCTACCCTTACATGCTTTATTTGACGTTGTTCTTGTTCTATCTCTTACTTTGTCATACTTGCTCTCATATGCTTTAATTGAAGTTGTTACTCCCTTATTGTCTTGTTACCTCTTTATTGTTGCATTACTTTTACTTGAAGTTGTCACTTCATGGGAAGTATCATCTTGTTGCGTTATTTATGTTGAAATTGTGAAAGCTATTATCACATTGAGGTTGAAGTTGTTGATTTTTGAGATATCTTTCAATGTTTAGCATTTCTTATTCATTTTGTCATTATTGAGATTCTTATACACATTGTGATTGAGTAGTGGGCTAATTGTTGTGAAAATATTGGTATTGTTGATTCGGCAAGTTATGGCATATGGACACTTGTGGTGCGAGTTGTTATTGTGTTGTGATAGTGATATGCATGCGGTGGTATAAGGATAGGGGTTGATACACATGCGGTGAGATAAGGTGGGCTTGATACGCGTGTTGCTAGTAAGGGAATTACTTGAAGTCACGCGGTGAGATAAGGGGGCTAAAACGTGTATAGCTATTTAGGGAAAAATAATTTTCAAAAATAAATGCAAGGCTCACGCAGTGATATAAGCAAAGATTATGATTGATATTGTGAAATGTGAATATGAGGCGTAGCACCTCAGTTGTGATTCTTGTTGTACATTCCATGTTAAAAAGGCTCGTTGGTTAAATAGTTCTTGTTTTTTCTTCACTGTTTTACTTGAATTTATCCGTATTTGTCTACTCATTGTTTCCTTATGTGTTCACTCCTTGTTTTCTATGCCGCTTAAATTTCCGTTGTTAGGTTACATTATTGAACTACTTACCATCATTTGTTTCCTCGCTTTCCATTATTAGATTATGCAATATTTTGTTCGATTTTCTTATCCTAGTAGGTGTCTTGACCTAGCCTCGTCACTACTCTACCGAGGTTAGGCTTGATACTTACTAGGTACCGTTGTGGTGTTCTCATACTACGCCTCTTCACGTTTTTGTGCAGATCCAGGTATTTCAGCTCGTGTCGGACGCCAGTGATTTATTAGCTATTCTTCGGAGACTTCAAGGTACATCTGCTCGACGTTCGCAGGCCTCGAAATCACATTATGCTGTTAGATGTTCTACCGTTTATTTTTCTGTTCAAACAATATAGTATTTCAAGAACATTAGTGCACTCTTTGTAGAGCTCTTATGACTCAATTCCACAAGATTTTGGGAGTTATTTGTTAGTTGTATCTATTGGGGTTCATTATGATAGTTTAATTTGATGTTTAAGTTATTGTTTCTGCTATCTTTCAATATATGTTAGGCTTACCTAGTCTTAAAGACTAGGTGCCATCACGACATCCTAAGGTGGGAATTTGGGGTCATGACAATAATTATTTTAAGGATTCGGGAATTAATAGCCTATAAGAGAAGAAATTATAAATGATTATTTGTAGAAGAGAATTGATAATCCAAAGAAGGATATAGATAATTTGCTTTAGTGTGGAAAAAGAAGAAGACAATTTGGAAAGTTACAAGACATTACACAAAGAAAAAGTCAAACAAGATAAGTCAATAAAGAATTTGGACAGTTACAATATAATTCATGTATATGATATCTTTAAATTCAAAAGAATGGTAAAAACTAGGAACAAAAAAGAAAAGAAAAAATCAATAAGGGATCATTTGGAAAATATAAATTTAGTGAGGATAGTTTTATCTTGAATAAATTAATTTNGAGTCTCAGTTCGAACGAGGTTGAACTGTCGAGTTTTTATGGCGAAGGCACTTAGCCTGAGTCTCAGTTCGAACAAGGTCGAACTGTCGAGTTTTGATGGCGAAGGCACTTAGCCTGAGTCCCAGTTCGAGCGAGGTCGAACTGTCGAGTTTTGCCGGCGAAGGCACTTAGCCTGAGTCTCAGTTCGAACGAGGTCGAACTGTCGATTTTTGATGGCGAAGGAACTTAGCCTGAGTCTCAGTTCAAACGAGGTCGAACTGTCGAGTTTTGATGGCGAAGGCACTTAGCCTGAGTCCGAGTTCGAGCGAGGTCGAACTGTCGAGTTTTGATGGCGAATGCACTTAGCCTGAGTCCCAGTTCGAGCGAGGTCGAACTGTCGAGTTTTGACGGCGAAGGCACTTAGCCTGAGTCTCAGTTCGAGCGAGGTCGAACTGTCGAGTTTTGATGGCGAAGGCACAGCCCGAGTCTCAGTTCGAACGAGGTTGAACTGTCGAGTTTTGATGGCGAAGGCACTTAGCCTGAGTCCCAGTTCGAGCGAGGTCGAACTGTCGAGTTTTGACGGCGAAGGCACTTATCTGAGTCTCAGTTCGAACGAGGTCGAACTGTCGAGTTTTTGATGGGAAGGCACTTAGCCTGAGTCTCTAGTTCGAACGAAGAGGTCGAACTGTCGAGTTTTGATTGGGGCGAAGGCACTTAGCCTGAGTCCCAGTTCGAGCGAGGTCGAACTGTCGAGTTTTGACGGCGAAGGCACTTAGCCTGAGTCTCAGTTCGAACGAGGTCGAACTGTCGGGTTTTGATGGCGAAGGCACTTAGCCGAAGTCCCAGTTCGAGCGAGGTCGAACTGTCGAGTTTTGATGGCGAATGCACTTAGCCTGAGTCCACAGTTGAGCGAGGGTCGAACTGTCGAGTTTTGACGGGAAGGCACTTAGCCTGAGTCTCAGTTCGAACGAGGTCGCAACTGTCGAGGTTTGATGGCGAAGGCACTTAGCCTGAGTCCACGTTCGAGCGAGGTCGACTGTCGCAGTTTTGACGGCAGAAGGCACTTAGCCTGAGTCTCAGTTCGAACGAGGTCGAACTGTCGAGTTTTGATGGTGAGGGCACTTAGCCTGAGTCCCAGTTCGAGCATGGTCGAACTGTCGAGTTTTGATGGCGAAGGCACTTAGCCTGAGTCCCAGTTCGAGCGAGGTCGAACTGTCGAGTTTTGATGGCGAAGGCACTTAGCCTAAGTCCCAGTTCGAGCGAGGTCGAACTATCGAGTTTTGATGGCGAAGGCACTTAGCCTGAGTCTCAGTTCGTTTCATCGATGGTTCGATGCCTTGGGCGTTAAGTGTTGGCTTCGTTTCGGCCTGTGGGTGTATGTTGTGCCCGTGCTATGATTGTTCGCTTGACCGTGGCACTCAGGTTGCTTCGAAGCGATTTTCGGTTCCTCTTTTAAAACGCCTCTGCGCTGGTTTCCGGCCCGATACAGTATGGTGGATGAGGGGGGTGCTCCATTCTTTTGCCTGGCGCTCGGGAGGAAAAGGGGGAGCGCTTTGCTTCACTTCTTTCCTCGCTCGGGCTGTTTGAGGCCAACAGGGCGGAAGATTTCTGGCTCATGTTGGGGCGTTCGATTCTTCTCCTTTTTTTTTGGTTGATGCGCTTCCATTGACTCTGGTTTGAGCCGAATTTGTTCTTGGTGTTCCTTTTTCTTCGATCCAGGAAGAACTAAATATTTTCACTAGGAAATCCCCACAGACGGCGCCAAATTGTTTGACGCAAAAGTAAGTTAATACTTTCTAAGTAAATCAATCAATGTAGATGAAGGGGTAAATCGTAGTCAACATTAATTGATACTGGATCGAAGAACATAATCATACAGATAGAAGAATCAATTAAAATGACACCTGGAAGATTTTTATTGATTATAGAAACTCGGCCTGCCCCCCCTCCCCCCCCCCCCCCTAAGCGGTTCTTCTTCCTTCTATTATAGCACAAAACTCCTCATGCTGGTCACATCTTGTTTGGGCCGGGTCGAAGGAAAGACCTCATGGGGGGGGGGGGGCGCTCGACCTCGACACTTATGTCATAAATAGCAGCCATTAGGCGATGTCGAATTTGCTGACTGCTGCTGCAGGATGGTCGGGACGGGGTCCTTGATGCTGTGGTCGTGTGGTCGGATTCTGACCAATACACATGATAGCAATTCTTTTTGTTATTCATTGTATTTATTTTGTTATGTTCCTTTCAAACGTACACTTTCTGAATTATTTTTCAAAAGTTAAACGATGAGTAGTAGTCCATGCGTTCTGTCTCCAATTATTGGAGGAATCAAATCATGATTCCTTTATTCCATACGACAAAATGAATGAAATACAAATATATAAAAAAGAACAGAAAAAACAAAAACAAAAATCAAAAACTAATTGATCAATTATCATGCAAAAAAATGTTGTTTAATATTCTTATTAAAATGCATCTTAGAATATCTGATGCAAAGTCGACAGATCATAAGAGTTTAAATATCATTCGCAATTCATGAAGCCAATCAAAGTTATTTGTATAATTTAATATTTCTCAAGTACAGAATGGGTTTGTTTATTTTGTCCCAAGTTCACATGTTATCGTCAGTAATGTTTTTTTTTTTTTTTTTTTTTTTTTTTTTTTTTTTTTTTTTTTTTTTTTGCAGTTTTTTGATGTAATGCTTTTAGTTATAAAAAGCGTGATTTGTAAAACATTTTTATGCAAATATAAATTAAGAAACCTAAGTGAATATTTGAGACATAAAAATTAGTTAATTGATATAATCTTATATAATAATTTAATTTTCTTTTATGATGATTTAGAATATTTGACGTCACAACTTTTACTAATTTACAAGAATTGTTTACCAAAACACCAATGATATTTTATATAATGTGTTTCTTATTATTTTGAAAGATTGTGGTCATGTAGGTACGTACGAGAATATATAGTTGTCAAAGATGCGTATTGGTTAAATTAAATTATTCGAACTAAAAATACTTCAATCTACTCCACCTCTTTCATTTATTTTTTCCCCATTATTACTTGGAGAGTATATATTTTTTTCTTTGCTTATTACTTATATCTTTATGTAATAGTTTAAATATATAATACTGTATTATTTTAAAAATAAAGAATCAACACTTAATTAAGTTTAAAATTAGGTTTCACTTTTTACTTAACAAACCAAAAAGAACGAGTAAAAGTGAGTGGTATATATATATGAGACAGAGTTTAATGGGATTCAGTAGCTTTTGGCTCGGACATATATATATATATTAAAAGATTCACTAAATTATACAAATATATTTTAAACTCGAACCTAATAACTCAAATAATTAATAAAAATAATATTATTTTGAACCCATATGTGATGATGGAAAGTTTTCATTTTTTAAGGCCTAGGATAATTATAGACCAATGAAAATGGATTACGAAGTTGATAGTTTATACTTTAAACCGACTCTATATTTCTGTGTTATAAATTCCAGATCAGAGACAACACTATTCTGTCCACATAATTATATGCTTACTATTTTAATCTTAAACCAAGAAATCCCCCTGCAACTTGGAAATTATTGACTAACTATATTTGTATTTATATTATATTGGCTATAAATCAGAGATCTGTTACACAAAAAAAATATAGCCCCTTATCATTGAGCTTTGCCATCTCCTTCAACACAGGTCCAATTTCTTCAAGGTATTTGGCATTTCTCTGTTTTTCTGTGTTTGAAATTTTACTTTGGATTTGTTTTCTCTTTGAATCTGTAATTTTAATATCTGGGGTTTTGAGTGGTCATTAATGTAATTTGCTTTTCATCTTTTAGATTTTGAGGTTTTAGTGTGAGTTTTTTGTTCTTTTCTCTTTTTTGGGTGTGAAAAATAAAAACTTTGTCTTTTTTGGTTATTTTTGTTTTCTTGATTTTCTGCATATTAGCTGCATGTTTCAATATGATTTTCTGTTTAAGTTGGGTGTTTTTATGTGGATTTCTTGTTAAGTTTAATGCTTAATTTATTGATGTTCTGAACTGAGTTAGTAGTTTTTAGTTTTGTTTATTGAGTAGTGTCCCATGTTTTTTCTGCAAATATATCTTAATGCTGTGATAATAGCATGCCTTTGTCAAGTGAATCTTTTAGTTTTCTTTGTCAAAAAATGAATCTTTTAGTTTTGGTCTTGTCTGAGATGGAGTGGTTTCTCTCCTCTTTTTTAAGTGTGGAGAAGGTTTAAATTTGGTCTGTACTCCTAATAATGACTCAATTTTTCCCTCCATTAGACTTTTAAAGTCTATTCATGCCCTTGCCGTTAGCAAATCATATTAGTGTTGCCATTTGTCATTAGTGGAGCTTCAACGTGAAATAGTGGACTCTGCGTGTTCAAATTCTTCGCGAAAAAGATCCAAAATTACCTCTCAACTTTTGACTATGTTTCGACATTAACCTTAGGTTGGAGCTTCATTAGGGGTCGAGGTCAAAAAACGAGATTTTTTCCTAATGGCGGGGTAAGATTAGTCCAAAAGTCTAATTGATGGCGAAATTGATCAGTTTCGAATAGCAAATTTGACCCTTTTCCCTTTTCTTTTAACTTCATTTTTATTTATTTAGTTCTTAGTATATTCAGGTAAAAATTCATTCTTGATGTTCAGTTCTGTGTTTTACTCCTAGAGTTTGTCCTTCATCCACCTGAATGTTTGTCTTTAGACTTGTTGTTTCTGTATTAACCATATGGAGATTCACTTCTCTTATGATGTCCCTTTTGTCTACGAGTATTTTGATTCTAGACTCGTGCTTTGCTTCTATTTGGCCTAGGATTTCTCACATTTTCCGTTTGATTTTGGTATGCACAGAATGGGAAGTTCCGGTGGAACCAGTTATGGAGAATACACATATGAAAACCTTGAGAGGGAACCCTACTGGCCTTCAGAGAAGCTCCGAATTTCTATTACTGGAGCTGGTGGATTCATTGCCTCACACATCGCAAGGCGTCTGAAGACCGAGGGGCATTACATTATTGCTTCCGACTGGAAGAAGAATGAGCATATGTCTGAGGACATGTTCTGTCACGAGTTCCATCTTGTTGATCTCAGAGTTATGGATAACTGTTTGAAAGTCACAAAAGGAGTTGATCATGTGTTCAATCTCGCTGCCGATATGGGAGGTATGGGCTTCATTCAGTCCAACCACTCGGTTATCATGTATAACAACACTATGATCAGCTTTAACATGATGGAGGCTTCACGAATCACTGGTGTTAAGAGGTTAGCCAATCTCTGCTGCTTTCTAAGCATTGTTTAGTGTTTAGTGGCAGACTACTGTTCTATGCAAGAAACCTATGCAGTATTCATGGGCTAGTGGTTTTATTTGCATATCTCTTTTATTTTTATGATGAAAGGGTTACACAGAACTTATGGATATTTCACTTGCAACACTATTTTTGGCTAACCATCGTCTGGCATTCCAATTCTAAAACGATGAAGTACTTACCTTAGATTGGTGGGAAGATGCGGAGATAATGTTGTGTCTAACTTCGATGCTTTAAAAACCTCCGCTGCAACATACTGGCCCCAATGACCTGATTGTAAAAGAAAATAATAAAATTTATAAACACACACAGATATAGATAGTTATTCATAATTTTGGGTGTAGGTTACTACTGCTGTAATTTCCTTGTAGATAGATGGTCGAGTCTATACATATCAATTTGTTATGCTAGATTTTATGTGCAGAAAGATGACGAAGTTGTTTCTATTTGTCGCACTCCCTTCCTTCAGTCGGTTCTATCTCTTCCTTCTGCATTTACTACCAAATTTTGTACATCCGTAAACTTTTTCTCATATATAGTAAAATAAAGATAATTGTCATTACAAGTCTCTCTAAGAGCATTAAAAGTCCTTTATGAGGAAACCAAGATGTTGCGGAGACAGGATTTGAACCTGACTCAAGGTTATGGACTTTACGGTAATAGACTAAAAGATCTGGTTCGGGAGCTCATTTTTCATGCTGTTGATTCCTCTAGATTTTGATCTCTTAATACTATATATCAAGTATATTTATTCTGTCATGAATACCACCATAGAGATCTTTTCTGCTTTGTAGCTGCTTCTGATTTTCCATATTCGTCCCCTTTGTTTATTTGTATAGTAGCTAAGAGACAGTACTAGTTCCAGACATTAACCTTTTAAATGTTGGTTCCAGGTTCTTTTATGCGTCGAGTGCTTGTATCTACCCTGAATTTAAGCAGTTGGAAACTAACGTGAGCTTAAAGGAGTCTGATGCTTGGCCTGCGGAGGTTTTTGCCTTAATTCCATAAACCTTTGCTGTATTTGGGATATGATCATTTGCATCATAATGACAGTTTTTATTTTTGTATTAGCCTCAAGATGCTTATGGCTTAGAAAAACTGGCAACAGAGGAGTTATGTAAGCATTACAACAAGGACTTCGGAATTGAGTGTCGCATTGGACGTTTCCATAACATTTATGGCCCATTTGGAACATGGAAAGGTATTCTCACTCAAGCAAATTACATGTCGCTGCATTGCCATTGATTTTTTCATGAAATCATCAACTTTTTTGTTTAAAACTACAGGTGGACGCGAGAAAGCACCAGCAGCTTTTTGTAGAAAAGCTCAAACTTCCACTGATAAATTCGAGATGTGGGGAGATGGAAAGCAAACTCGATCTTTCACCTTCATTGATGAATGTGTTGAAGGCGTTCTGAGGTATGTGGAGCTCTAAGCATAATAACATTTCTCGACCAGAGTTTTAATTGAGAACACTCTTTTGATTATCTCAGAAATCTTGGTAAAAGATACAAACAAATTTATTCATATTTAGGTTAACAAAATCGGACTTCAGAGAGCCTGTGAACATCGGAAGCGATGAGATGGTAAGTATGAATGAGATGGCCGAGATGGTCCTCAGCTTTGAGGACAAGAAGCTTCCTATTCATCACATCCCCGGACCAGAGGGTGTGCGTGGTCGAAACTCCGACAATACTCTAATCAAGGAAAAGCTTGGTTGGGCGCCTAGTATGAAATTGAAGGTATCAGCTTAGATCATTTTGAGCATCCTTTGGTGTTTGTTTGAGAGTTTGTTATTGTATAGGTGGTGCACTTCTAATGTCTGTGTTCCAAATGATTCAGGATGGCTTGAGAATTACATATTTCTGGATCAAGGAACAAATCGAGAAAGAAAAGGTGCAGGGTGCCGATGTGTCTGTTTATGGATCATCGAAAGTTGTGGGAACACAAGCTCCGGTTCAATTGGGATCCCTACGTGCTGCTGATGGCAAAGAATGAAGTAGATGAAGCCAGGTGACTGAATCTTTCAGTAGGCACAACGGCCTTCTTTGTTAGTTCCACCATGTTTTGGTCGCGTGGAATGTCTACCTATTGATATATTTATATTCTGTGTCAAAGCTTTTGTTTCACTTCACCCTCCTTGCACCTACAAAATAACGCGAGAGATGTAGTAGATGCTTCCTTTCTGTAATTTGTTTTCACTATCTAAATGGATTTATGGTATTGTTCTAGTTTGTACGGGATACCAGTTTGCTATTTGCTATCAATCTATCATTTTCTTGCTCCTTTCATTTTTTTCCCGACTCGTTATAACTCTGCCTTACATACTTTTCTTGAGCTGATGGTCTATCGGAAGCAGCCTCTCTACCTTCACAAGATAGGGGTAAGGACTGTGTACAAACTGCCCTTCCGAGACCTCACCTGTGGGACCGCACTGGGTATGGTAAGACGGAAGTCATTTTTCATAGACAACGTTTGAGGTAAGTCTATATGGAAATGCATTAGAGTAGATAATTTGATTGTTTGAGGCACTAGAACAGTGTTTAGTATGACTGAAGCGTAATTATTCAGATAATCTATGGTTTAAATGCCAGATTCTCTTTGTTTGTTTAAGATGGTTTTATAGCTTTTTTGTCACACACCCAACATATTGTTTGATGAAGGGGAGCCTTGGCGTAATTGGTAAAGTTGCTGCCATGTGACCAGGAGGTCACGCGTTGGAGCCGTGAAACAGTCTCTTGCAAAAATGCAGGGTAACGTTGCGTACAATAGACTCTTGTGATATGGCCCTTTCCCGGACCTCGTGCATAGCGAAAGCTTAGTGTATCGAGCTGCCCTTTTACCCAACATATTGTTTGATCTCAAACATTTAAGAAGGAGCTTGTGTGTGAAACTAGGACACATACTAAGAGCAAAGTAAAAGATTGTACTGCACTCTGTGTTAGGGTTCAATCTTAGGTTTCTTAATAAAATATTATGTCAATAAGTAGTAGGATAGCTTATATAGCAATTAAGATATTAAATGCAGGATAACTATTACTCCCTCCGGTCCAAAATAAGTGATTTTTTGGCCTTTTTCTTGTGGTCCAAAATAAGTGATTTTTCCAGATTTCAAGAATGAATTAATTATTTTTTTCCTACATTGTCCTTGGAGTAAATAGTGTTGGAATATGTGTTATGAGTGTTTATGTGAGATAGTAAAGGTTAATATGGTCAATTTTATTACTAATTAATGTTAAAAGGTGGATTTCTTAATCTGTGTGAAAACATCCAAAAAATCACTTATTTTGTACCGGAGGGAGTACTATTTTGAAATCTGTATTAGTGATAAGTCGTTTTCCATATTAGCTATCAACTCTTGCTAATTCTAGTATTCACCATACTACAAGCTAAATATATCATAATCTCATTCTCAATGTATGTATTATTAATGCATTTACACCAATGTACTTTGATCTTAGGATTATACTTGTGAAAGTACATCATTAATGAGATTTTACTGCTTCCGGAAAACAAACAAACAAACAACAACAACAACAAACATAGTGTAATCCCACAAGTAGGGTTTGGGGAGGGTAGTATGTACGCAATCTTATTTCTACATTGTGAAGGTAGAGAGGCTGTTTCCGATAGACTCTCGGCTCAGAAGAAGCATAGTCACATCACTTGTTGAAAAGAAAATAATAGTGTACAAACCATGGAAAGGAAACAATAAAACGACATATTACCGACAACACCAGGATAACAAGAAAATTGAAGCAAAAGAAACAACTGGTAATAATAAAACAAACAATTAAATAGATTTCTTTCCTTTTGGAAAACAAACAATTAAATATATTTCTTTCATTTTTCTAAGAAAAACAGTAAGTTTGGAGTTCGGATTTAGTTTCTTAGGTCAATTTTGTATCTGTGTCTAAAGGTGAGTGATGCCTTGTGCTGTAAGTGCTCATTGGAACCACTCAATTTTAGTATTTTTTTTAGTTTTCATCCGCTATTCGGTATTGGCATTGGAGTCCGACTAATTCATATTAAACTCGGGAAGTTCTACTTTGGGATGTAAAGTGCTCCATACTAAAGAAGACTCCTGACTATCCCTCGAACACGAAACCTGTAATTAATCGAACACGAAACCTGTAATTAAGGAATGGCTCGAATACGAAACCTGTAATTAAGAATAAAGGAAGATTTACCACGCTACCATAAACCTCCGGTGGTGAAACCACTCGACTTGCCAACGTTATATACAATCTACCAAGAATGTGTTAGTTTTAAACCTCCAACCAATTTTACTTATGTAGCAAATGTGTAACACCCCAGACTATTGACATAGTCTCACATCGGCAAAACACAAGAGGGATACTGGGTATATAAGTTAACAAGCCTTAGACCCTATTGACGCGTTTTAAACCCGTGAGGGCCTAGGCCCAGAGCGGACAATATCACTAGCGGGCTGGGCTGTTAAAGATAGTATCAGAGCCACTCTTGTGTCAGTCTTGCCGATGGTGGGTCAAATCAAAGTTCAACTGAGTTTAGGCGAATCCCGGTTAGGCGGGGCAAACCTCAGTGCTGAGTCTAGGCGAATCCCATGCGGTGGGTCAAACCTCAGCGAGGACGCTGAGTCCATAAGAGGGGCCCGAGACTATTGACAGAGTCCCACATCGGCAAAACACAAGAGGGATGCTGGGTATATAAGTTAACAAGCCTTAGACCCTAGTGACGCATTTTAAACCCGTGAGGGCCTAGGCCCTGAGCGGACNAAGTTCGTTTTCCTTACGTTAAAACGTTTAAAAACTTAAAGGGTAACGGGGACGAAAGGAAACGTAAAACTTAAAAGTTTGGTGGTACGAACTTACCTTTTTAACCGTTTTAAAAAGTAAAGTACGTAACTTTAGGTTTAACGGTAAAACCAAAACGAAAGGGTAAAGGGTTAAAAAAGTTAAAGTTAGGTACGTCGTCGTTCGTTAAAGGTAAAGGGTTTGGGTTAAAGTTTAAACTTTTACTTTAGTTACGTAACCTAAAAAACTAAAAACTACTAATTAGTCGTCCTTTTACTTTTTACGTTTTCGTTTCCCAAACAAACCCCAACAAACCTTAAAAATTCACTAATTAATTATTCTTTTTTTCTTCTTCTTATTTTTAACTTATTTATAATTTTGCAACGACCTTAGGCTGCAGAACTTGGAACTTCTTGTCAAAACCTTAAGTCACTTTTATCTATGTTCCCCTGCAGTACCATGAAAATTAGGTGTACTACCTATACTAAGTTTACATTCCAACTATTTAGCTAGCATATGGATATATATTTGGTTAGAATTTTTTAAAAAAAAAAGAGTTTTTGAAATTGTGTTGAAAAATAAATTTTGGAAGTTGAAGTCGTGTTTGGACATGCATTTTATTTGAAAAAAAGTTGAAGTTTTGTGAGAGGAAGAAAAAAAATTTCACCCAAAAACTGCTCTAAACCACTTTTTGGGAACATGAAACTTTTTTTAAAAACTGATCATATTCCATGAATAAACAATATTTTTAAATTTTTTTGAAAAAAAGTAGCCAAAATTTATGAACAAACGAGAGCTTAAACCGTGGCAGAGTCAGGAATTCCGCGTGATGCGAAGATTTAATATTTATATGCAAAATATACCTATTTGACCTCTATGCACAATATAATTATATTCCATTGACATCTTTGCCCAACATTTAAGAACTATATAGTTTTTTATTGTTATCTAATTACATAATTACTACTAATACAAATCAGAGAGGAGAAAGGACAAGGTGGGATATGTTCAAGAAGAGTAGCAGCTAATTATAGGGTAGATATTTAAATGTTAATTTTCCTAGAGTAATCTTGAGAAAATACTAACATTATAAGTAACCTAATCAAGTTGATATTAATTATTTAGCAGTTAGAGGATCATAGTCAAGTTCATTTGTTGATTAGCTTCAACAACAAGACTAAATACAAATTTTTAATTTCCCCACTTGCTCCTTTACTTGTGCTTGATTTTTGGCAAGGGAAATGGACTGCTGATGCTGGCTGATTTAGTGGTTACTATAAAAATGCACTAAATTTTATAGTATAAAATTTCAAGAATTGATTTTAAATATATAATGTTGGATATTTAATTGATGAACCAACTAACCAAATTACAAATCAATCAATTTGAAGGATTATATATAGGAACACTCAACAATTGCTTCTCTCAGTCTTAACCTTATCTTCTTGTTTACTCCCAATGCAGTACAAAGTACCAATTGTCCTACCAATTGGCATTAAATTTAGCAAATACTGTAATGTTTACTTCCTACGGTACATAATAAGTGACCAATTTATTTTTTTATTTTGGTCCAAAATAAGTGTTCATTTATATAATCAAGAAAGAATTTAATTTGTTTTTACAAAATTAACCTTATGTACATATCCCTAAAAAGTTTTCTTACTCCTCACATTAAATATTTAATTAAGGGTATTTAGTCATACTAGGTATTTTTGTATAGAATTTAGTATTTTCTTAATGGGCGTGCTAAAAACAAATTGGTCACCTATTGTGGACCGAAGGGAGTAGTGTCCTTCTCTATATAGTTTCTAGCAGTACAATTGTAAGGGAAGATGGTATGTTCCTGTCCATGCTACTACATTTAGTTTGTTTGGAGTGAAATTATAAAGATGATAATGCGAAAATCGGATAGAAGGTTACTTTTCTCTTCCTTTTCGATGCAAGATTTGCCTAGAATATTATTTCTTTTATTAACAAGGGAAAAAGCAGCCGCTATCCTTGAAGCTCGCACAAGGTAAACCATACTCCTGTCTAATAGCCCTGTAAACCATACATGAGAGTAAACCGCCCTAGACGGCCCCCCTGCGACGAGCTCGACTAAGGCTGTATGCAAGTGAATTTCGAACCCTAGACCTCCCATTTGGGCAATTCCCTGCTCAACCAACTCGGCCACCTCGAAGGGTGAATATTATTATTTATTCTTTCTTCGAAAGTTTATCAACTTAAAAGTATACCAATCGCTTTCTTGACCACGTCCTCATCAGCCTGACCTTCGTCATAGACCTTACAGTTGATGAGGAGTTACAAAGCTCATTGTGGTAACCAGGGATTGGGTAAATAAATAATAAATCCTGAAAAAAAATTTATTAGTTCTGCAGCTCTCAAGATCTACTTAAAAGTGTCAAATAATGATGAAAATACTGCACCCAATGCATATGAGTTCTAAAGCTCTCGTACTTCGGTTGTCATTTAAAAAATAATTTTTTGCTCCACCCTTGAGAGCATTTAAACCTCTCATATAATTTGTAATACTTTTTTCCTATTTAAGAGCCCGTTTGGACATACAAATTTTTTCCTATTTTTCAAATTTTTTTTGAAAATAATGTTTGGTTATCCCATTCTTACCAATTTTTCTTTTTTCACTTGAAATTCCATTTTCAAATTTAAAAAACTGGTTCTCACCAATTTTTCAATTGAAAATGAGAATTTGCTAGTTTTTAATTTTACAAATTTATCTTATATTTTTAAAATTTACAAAATGACCCCATCAGTTTTTCATCTTTGGCAGATACATCTTTGGCGACTGATGGTGGAACATCAGTCCTAGTTGATACTTGAACTCTGCCTACTAGAAGTTTGATTATATGGTTATGACTTATGAGAAATATGTGGCTATGCCTGCTTTTGCACCTTTTCTGTTTGTTAGTAGAATTAGAAAATGTGATATTGACTTTGCATCTTCTGTATAATGCAGTAAAGCAGAATATGATAACAGTTAAACAATAACATTTGATTGTTTATTTCAAGTAGGATAATCAAATTGGGGTAGTTTTGATGTTTTTTACAAGTTGTGGGGTACAAATTATGTTTCATGGTTTTGAAAAAAAAGACATCCAAATATGTTGCAAAAATTATAACCAAACACAACTTCATCTTCAATTCAAATTTTAGTGAAATTCCAAATTTGAAAAAATAAATAAATTGGAATTCATATCCAAACGCCTATTAAGACTCAATTTGACGTTTGGTAAGTCCAAAACCCGGGAATATAGTGACACGATCGGGATCTATTCACCCTTAATTAATTATCTCGAGATTCGAGTACCAAAAATATAGAACTTTTTTGTAAGAATTTATTTGATATGTATACAAATTAATTGGGTTAGTAAATTTTGAATACGAAATACCCGATGATATAAAAAGGTCCACATCTAAACAAACAGAACATGATGGAAAATCTAGTATTTTTTTTTTGGTCGAAAGTAAAAAATTTATTTCAACCATTTTCAATATACACCACCTGCACTATTTTGACTCTAGTAGCAGGTCTCAAAGGTAACCAAAATAAAAACTATACAAGCAATCTGTTGCCTATCCAAGACCACTTAAGAAAATGTGGTCTTCCTTTATCCTATTTGCTATAAACTACAACTAGGATAACTATTCAGTGTATTCAATATAGGTCCCCATTTACATTTTTGTTGACCTGCTATATGCATTTGAATTGTAATGTCTTTAGCTCTGTCCTTGGCTTCTCTTTTCTGGTTTAGAAATCTTCTGCTATTTCTTTCCATCCAGATGTGATACACCACTGCTGCAAATATAATTTCCAGGATTGTTCTTCTTGGGTTTCTGGCATTGATGTACTTCAGATTCCCATTTTGTGATGTTCCTTTGTTACCTTAGCCATGTCACCATTTCTTTCCACATGCTCTTTGAGTATTGACATTCAAAGAATAGGTAGCCATGTGTTTCTTCAATATCTCTTTCGCATAGCACACATGATTGGGGCACCTGAATTCCCCATTTTGTGAGCTTGTCTACTGTAGCTAACCTTTGTTGCACTGCCATCCAGAGTGTAAATTGGTGTTTAGGCATCATTCCTAGCAACATAATGAGTGACTTCCATTGAACTTTGGGGTAACTTGGCATAGCATGTATATAGGCCTTCTTGATACTATATTTTCCATCAACCACAAAGGAGTTTATCATTGTTAGATCAGATGTCCACCACTCTCTGGCAGTGAATATTTTTCTCACTAGCCAGCTGGCTTGCTTTGGAGTATTCATGGTAGCAACATCATTATGTTTTATATGGTGACTATGAATCCACCTAAACCATAGTTTATCTTTCTTTGCCATTATAGCCCGTAGGAGTTTGGTTAAAGCAGCCTTATTCCACAATTCATAATTGATGATGCTTAGACCCCCAACAGCTTTTGGTTTGCATAGACTTTCCCAGAAAACTGGAGCTCTATTAGAATCATGTACTCCACTCCATAGATAACTTCTGCATATGCTATTAACTATCTTGATAACCTTCTTTGGAATTAAAAATACCTGCGCCCAATAGGTTTGCATTTCAAACAAGACACTCTTAATGAGTTGGAGCCTGCCAGCATATGATAAGAACTTTGAGGTCCAGCTTCTGATTCTATCTACAATCTTCTCAACTAATGGCATGCACTGATGGATATTGAGCTTCCTTGTGGATAGAGGAGCTCCAAGGTACTTGAATGGAAGAGTACCTAGAGTCAAATACAGTTCAGCTATCATTTTTTCTTTGAACTCCAAAGGCACCCCTGCTATGTATAAGGAAATCTTATCCAGGTTCGCTTTGAGCCCAGAAACAACAAAGAAGTGTTCAAATGCTTCTATCATTAGCTTCATGGAAGTGTCATCTGCCCTACAACACATCAGTAGATCATCAGCAAAGCAAATGTGAAGAACTTGTAGCCTTGAACACTTAGGGTGGAAGTTGAAGTTAGAATTTTAGATGAGTGTCTTTAAAGATCTATTCAAGTATTCCATTGCCAGCACAAACAAGTATGGAGACATGGGGTCTCCCTGCCTTAACCCTTTTTTTGCTTCAATTCTGTGAGTTAAGCCACCATTAAGCAATAATGTGTAACTAACAGTTGTTACACATTCCATGATTAGAGTTACCAGTCTATAGGGGATCCCAAACTCTAGTAATACTGCGTTTAGGAAGCTCCATTCTACTGAGTCATATGCTTTCTTATATCAACCTTGATCATGCATCTGGGGGAGACTGCTTTCTGAGTGTATCCCTTGATCAACTCATGTGCCATTATAACATTGTCAAGAATGTTCCTGCCTTCAATGAATGAAGATAGTGAAGGCCCTACCAACAGGTCAACAACTAATTTAAGTCTAGTTGTTAGAACCTTGTCAATGATTTTATAAAGAGTATAGCATCAGGCTATAGGCCTAAAACATAAGTGGGATTTTGAACCTTAGGAATCAATGTGACTGCTGTGCAGTTGATTTCTTTCAACAGTTTACCAGTCTCAAAGAACTTCAGCACTGCTTCTGTGACTTCCTTTCCAATAATTGGCCAGAATTCTCTAAAAAACTCAGTAGGATATCCATCTATGCCAGGTGCCTTGTCACTAGGGAGGTTTTGCATAATATGAGCTATTTCCTCAGATGTTACAGGCTTTAAGAGCTGTTGTTGCTGGTTCATGGTTAGGCGTGGTCCATTCCTGATTATACTAATATCAATACCTCGTAATTCAGTGGCTGTTGTACCCAGTAGGTGCTAAAAAACTGAGTGAACTCCAGTTGTATATGTTTAGGCTATGATATTTTGATATGTTGGTCATTGTAGATGCAGGTAACTTTGTTCCTTGCTTGTCTGGCTCCATGTAAGCATGGAAATATTTGGAATTGCAGTCACCTAGCTTGATCCATGTGGCCCTTGATTTCTGTCTCAATATTTGTTCCTGTACTGCTTCCCATTTCTCTATAAGCCACAGTGTCCTTCTTTCCTCTTCAATCAGTGAGTTATTAAAGTGGTCTTCATTAAGCTTGCCCTGTACCTCCTTGAGTGTTTCCCTCAGTTGAAATAGTTTCTTATCAACTGAAGAGTGTTCCTGTTGGAGGCTTCTAGTCTGCATCTCCACTAGCTTTAACTTCCTCCATATTGAGTACATTGTGTAACCTTGGATCTGTTGACCCCATGTATTCTGCACGACCTCCTTATATTCTTGTAGCTTCATCACTGTATACAGGAGTCTAAAAGGTTTTTTCACTTTTACCCTGTTAACTTCTGTGGTTATCATGATAGATGAATGACCTAAGCAGCCTGACAGCATGTAGATAGCTTCCACACCATTATATTGTTGAAACCAGTCAGCATTCCCAAATGCCCAGTCTATATGGCTATATATTCTGATGTCTGCATCCCTCTTGTTACTCCATGAGAATTTGCAGCCTCTCTTAGTGATTTGCCGCACCCCAAAGTCATCAATACAACTTTGAAAGTCAGTTGTCTCTGCTTGATGAACAGGGATCCCATTCAGTCTATCGTCCACATGTAGCACACTATTGAAATCACCTATTATAAGCCAAGGTCCATTAGTCTGTATGTTCCTCAGACTTCTCCATAGTGAGGCTCTATCATGAATAGTGTGCAATCCATATACAAAAGTTATATAACTGGAAAATGATGAATTATTATCAGTGACACAACAGTGTATCATCTGATCAGAACAATCCAATACTATGACTTTAACATTTGCCACTTTCCATCCTATCCAGATTCTTCCATTTGGTGCATAGGTATAGTTGTCTGTGAATTTCCAATCTACACCAACCTTCCTCTGAATTTCTTTAGCACTTTGTTGTTTAACTCTTGTCTCTAGGCAAGCTATTAAATCTACTTTATTCAGCAACAAGAACTTTTTGAATTCTCGTTGCTTGTAGGACTTATTCAGTCCTCTTATATTCCAAGAGACAATGATCATGGAGGGTTCTGATGAATAGGACTGTTTCCCTCAGCTGCATTTTGAGCTTCACCACTACTAGAAGATGCTGCTTGTTGACTATTGTTTGGTGGTCTTTCCAGGATTGTCAAGGGTGCAAATGTATTCCTTCTAGCTAGCTCCTCATAGTTTATATCTCTATGGGTCTTCTTGCCAGCTGATCCTTGAATAACCACAGCTTGCTTTCCTCGATTAGTCACTTTTACCTCTACTATTGGTTCGTGTTGTTCAGCATCGTCCTGTGGCAAAACATCCTTTCCATTATTTCCTTTGTCATTTGGCTTTGGCTTCCATTCCATTCTTTTCTTCTTCTTCCTTTTCCTTTTATGCGGTTTTAGTTCATCCTCCTGTTGTATGTCTTGTTGGTAATTACCAGTACTATGCCCAAACTTATTGCAATCGATACACAGTTTTGGCTTGCACTCAAATTCCACTCTTTGCTCCCAGCTACTTCCATCTGGATTCTCAATGGTTACTCCATCTGGTAGTGGTTGTGTGATATCCATTTCAACAAGGATCCTAGCATATGAAATTCTTTCACATTGGGCTGTAAGCTTATCAGTGCAAATAGGTTTGCCTAATAGACTGGCAATTCGACCTAGGTTCTCCTCAGCCCAACAATGGACAGGTAGCCCGGGGAGGTTAATCCATATAGGAACAATGCTCATAGACTCGTTTTGAATCTGAAAATCAGGATCCCAATCCTTCAAGACCATGGGTCTATTATTGAAGGTATAAGGTCCATTTTGAATAATCTCAATTTTATCCTCCATAGATTCAAAGCGAAAAATAAAATAACCATCGTCATGAAGAAATACTGTTGGTGTCGTCACTAAGTTCCACACTCCATAGATGAATTTGAGCATTTCCTTGAACGAAGGGTTTCCTCCTAGGACATATCCAATTAAGGGTGATTTCCATCTCTTACACTGTTCCTCTATCTCTTTTGGGTTCAGCTTGGCCACTTTCACTCCGTCCTTAACCACCGGAGGATAGAACTTCAGCTGCATGCCTTGTGTTCTAACTCTGTTTCCTTTCACTACCTCAGCCATGGTCTGATTTGTACTCTGAGACACAGCTGAGTAGGTTAATTTCCTCGCTGCTATCAGCAATCCTGGATCCGTTACTTGAATTTCCTCCTTCTCCGGTGGAGCTTGCATGACAGTAGGGGCACTCCACATGCTTGGCATCCAAACAGTTGAATTGGGGCCAATTTCTGGGCAATACCTGTTTCAGGAGTAATCATTCGATTCCTATTATCTACTTGAAGAGATGATTGTGTAGGGAGGGGAAGGTGAGTATTCCGGTGAGTCATTGTGATCGGCGTAGGTTAGCTGCCGTGATCAACTTTCGCTAGAGCCTCTCTCTCTACATTCTCTCTCTATCGGTCATTTGTGTAAAGATTCTATAACTTAACAAGTATATGTATATAATAAGTGTTTTACAATGTTCTAACGGCTCTTAAATTCTTTTGAACCGTATTATCAACTCCTCCTTAGTAACAATTTTTTTTACTATTATCAAGGGATGTCCAGACGACCAGACCCCATTTATGAAATTATACTGGGTTTGTTGATGTTGTCCTATTATCAAGGGATGTAGTGGACGGGTGAAAATATTATATCCTTTTAAAATAGAGAAGCTCTGATAGGAAGTGTTTCCCTTTTAATAGATCATACGCGGGATGAATTTGAATTAGTCGAACTGAATTCCATATAGTTATACAGAAAAGGGAGTTGATGTTCTTACTCTGAGGGCGCAAATAATGACAATCAGTCAAAAATCATGTTTTGTTTAAAATTAACGCTGATTAGAGTATCGATTTATAATAATTCAGAATACCGATTAAATTAAAAATTGAAAATAAAATAAATTATAAAGGGTGGAGAAGTGGGGTTGGCAGTTGAAGAAAGAACTATAAGGATGTGACCTTAGTTTAAAATCAGGACCACATTATATATCTAACACACTAGAGACCCCATTATTTTAACAGATAAATACAAAATGGTCCTGTTTTTTAGCACAATATAGTGCTCCTGAACTATAGCAGTAATAATTCGTAAAATAGGAATATAGAGAATTCAAATTGTATATGCTGAACTTTATAAAATTTACACATTCTGGGTAATTTGATTGACATTAACAGATTATCTATCTCCTTTTAATGACTCAAATTTATTGCGTTGCGAACATTTTCATGTATCGGTTTTCTATATGGTTTTTGTTTCGTCGATGAAAATAATTTTATTCTTCCTAAATTATGTTTGAAATGTTTCAAGAAACTAAAGTTTGCAATGTTTTTTTTTGTAGTTTACAAATAGTTTTTTCACAAGCTTTTGAGTTTTTAGAAAGTTGGAAAATTTTCAGAAAAATAAACTTAGGATCAGTTTGTCCATTAAAAAAAAATTCTTTTTTCGGATTTTTTTTCTTTAAAAAATGTGTTGTCCATGAAATTTTGCAAGTTTTTAAAAATGAGTTTTTCAAAAATAAGAAAGTGGTTTTGACCACGTTTTCAAAAAAAAAAAAATAATTTAACTCATAAAAGTGCAATCTTTTTTTAAGTGAAATGCATGTTCAAACATAATTTCAAATTCAAATATATCATTTTCAACTTAACTCCATATACTTGTTTTTTCAAAAATTATAGTAATTTTTATGTCCAAACACCTAATAAATTTTTGCAAAAACTTGAAATAAAGGAGGTAGGGGCCTTCAACTTTTCAATGCTCTATTAAGGTACAATCTTGGAATATGTGCATTTTAAAAAATTTACCCTAATCTAACGAATATTCTAAATTATCAACATAGTATTACAATCACAGTATTATGGATTTGACCCCACTTCACAGTTCACATCCCATGAAAATTTAGAATTATTTATTTTCGAGTTTGTTAAAAAGTCCTTATTGAGAGGACTAAAGGCTAGAAAAAAAAAGATTTGGAGCCTTAATGAGATAATTTTGAAATTCATAAAGTGAAAATGAGTACTACTTAGGTATAGATAATTACTATTATAATTTATAAACTTAGAGTTTCAACTTTATTTTCTCATATGACTATTTTCTTAGTAGGATTATTTAAAAAAAATAAACACTACTCATCTTGGTCTCTATTATTTGGCATATTGTGCTTAGCACTTCATCTCAGTAGCAAAATGCACAAATTAATTGATCTAAAAATTTAATATAAAGATGTAGTTATTATAAATACCTAGTCAAAATGCAATATTTAACACACCACAAATCTCTCAAAAAAAAAATTTGTCACAACATGTGTTAACATCGAACCACATTTATGTACATGATTAATTAAGAGATAAAAGAGAAATATACATTACAAAATATGTCATATTAATTGCTTCATGTGAACATCATATATGAGTTATAGATCTTTTCCTATTCACTTAAGACTTCAAAAGACCACGAGGAAAACAAGGGAAAATGAAAAACTAAACGGGAATTTTCACAAATTCTTTGTAATAAGTTCAATGACAAAGAAAATTCATTACAGTAACAACAATAATAAATTTAGTGTAATTTTATAAGTGAGATCTGGGGAAAGCAATGTGTTTGCAGACCTTACCCCTATCTTTATGAAGGTAGAGAGGTTGTTACCGATAGACCCTTGGCTTAAGAAAGAAAAGTATAATCACATTAATATTGAAAAAAATACGGTAATGGAGAAGCTATGAAAAAAAGAAGCAGTAACAACAGGAAGATAATAAAGTAACCAAAGCAAAAGAAATAATTGGTCGTAATAAAAATTAAAAAAATAAGAAAATACGAAAATAATACTAAGTGGAAGTTTGGACATAAAAATTGTGTAACTCTGAAAAAAGTAAAAACAAAAAAATTCAAGTGAAAATGGTATTGTAAATTAGAGTTGTGTTTGGACATGAACACAATTTGGAGCTATTTTTAATTTTTGTGAGTGATTTGAAGTGAAAATTTTGAAAAATAGCTTTTTGGAGTTTTTAAGTTTTCGAAAAATTTCGAAATTCATCTTCAAGTGAAATTTGAAATTTTCATGGTCAAACACCAATTCCGAAAAAAATAAAAAAATTGCGGAAAAAAGCAAAAAATTTCTTATGGCCAAACAGGCCCTAAAACAGCTGATATAAAAAAGAAATACGTTCGACTACCTACTAACCTTCGATCCTAATTCTCGACCTTCATACCCTCCTGTTATAAGCAAAAATAGAAAAAAAGAAAAAAGGTGGGATAAATGGAGGACTGAAATTTTCAAAAGCTAAATATGTTCAATGATTTCTTTTTGTTGTGGTCTTTGGCAAAAAAGTTCATTTCATCCTCTTCTAAGGTCTGTGAAAACACAAATTTTACAATAGACAAAAACTTGCAAATCTCAATTCCGATACCACAATTGAGGAAAAGAGAGAAAGAGAAAAAAAAGAAAAGAATATTAAAAAAAAAAGGTAGATAAAGGAGAGTAGGTGGAGGGTTGCTTTCATAAAGCTATTATTATTGTCAAAGCTTTGGGCAATAGCTTTTTCTTATTTTGCTTTGTGCAGATATCTGGACCCCACTGCCACTCATAAAAACATATAAATAATTACTATAATTAATACNAGACAATAGTAATACTACATATTAATCTATACTATCTCACATAACACTACCTAACACATACTTACCAACACTTACTTTAACTCGTAAAGGAACAAAACGGTAAAAAAATAATTAATTCTATTACTTAAAATCTTAGTAAAAATCTACTTTAGTTTACGGACCAATAAAGGAAAAACGGAACCTAAAAATACTACTTATTTGGACCGGAGGGAGTAATAAACAAAAGTGACCCCACAAACTTCTCCTTTCATCTAATTTAGGTTCTCGGAGTTTTCTAACTGTTAACTGGACCCCACCTTTATTATTCTATGCAAATAAAATAAGGTTAAAAATATAGGATATACACTACACAATGGATTGCCAAAAGCCCCACAACAATCATTGTGTAGATATAATAAATAAATCTTTAAAGAAATATTAATATTACTTTAGAATATTTAAAGATGAAATAACATGATGATTTATTAACATAGTTCTTAATTATTATAATTATTGTGATCAAATATGACAGCAGATTAGGTCTGTGGCAGAGGCCATTTGTTATTTTATTATTTAAAGTGAGTTAATCAGATAAAAAGACCTCTGATTGACCAACGTGGTTTTACACAATTGGTGTCAGAGAATAAGAGTTTAATCTGTGATTATTAAACTATAATTATGGATTAATCTGGAAAAAAGAAAAAAGATAGATTGTCAGTGCCTCCAAGCTGGGATCAATAAGAACCAAATTAATCTTTACTAATGATTTCATAAAAAAACATATTCATGGAATATGCCCAAAAGTTATAATCCCATCATTTTCTTTTTTTTGATTATTTTGGTGCCTAGCCTATATGTTAAAAACTTAAAACTTTGTTAATGTGATTAATAAAATAATTTGTACATTAAAGTCTTGGTTAGTGATATTTTTGAATTTGAGTCCAAGGAGAGCCACATATATTCAAGGGTTCAAATAAACTCCATTACCGATATATATATATATATATATATATATATATATATATATATATATATATATATGT
>NW_017676205.1:5960-6723 GCF_001879085.1 Nicotiana attenuata | reverse complement strand
AACTGTATTGGGTGATACCCTTTTTTGCTTGAGCCCGACCGGGTTGGGTCCGGTCCGGGGCAAGTCGGGGCCATCGAACCCGACCTGGATGCAAGGTAGAACGACGGCCACGTCTACAACCGAGGTCAAGTCATTTCGAGACCGTTGCAGAGCTCGATATGAGTCACCACCGGATGGAGAAACACACAAGGTCGGAAGCCGGACTCGTAACGGATAACCAAGCGTCGCTGGATATCTCGCCCAAACGTGATTTTCTCAACCACTTCAGGCCACTAAGGCGTAATTACAGGGATCCACGATGTTTGATTTACCTACCTTATTTTTACCCTTAATCAGAATGTATAAAAGGGGAGAAGACCCCATAAAGAGGGCATCGGAAATCATTACACTACAGTACCATCTCTCTCAATTCTTGTACGCTATCAAGCACAATTGTTCTAAGCAATATTATATTCTGCGATTATTTACTTTAACAGCAATTGTTGAGTCTTTATCTTTTATTTTCCTCAATCTAAACCTTTTGTATCTTTTAGTTTACGGATCCTTAAAACCCCATATAAATTCAATTGTTACCCGGATTCCAGGGTAAACAGTTTGGCGCCCACCGTGGGGCTAAGGCTATTAGTGAGCTCTTTGATACTCTTTCTTGACGCATCACAATCACTGGTTCTTTGCAAAAGAGTCCATCTTACATTCAAATTACCAACTCATAGAATGGCACAATCAATCAACACGAACTTGAACAGCAGACAGGAAACAATGG
>NW_017676205.1:0-2986 GCF_001879085.1 Nicotiana attenuata | reverse complement strand
AACGCCGGGGCCACCTACCAACGCCTAGTTAACAAGATGTTCGAGAATCAATTAGGCAAAACCATGGAAGTTTATATTGATGATATGTTAGTTAAATCCCTGCGCGCTGAGGAACATCTTAGCCATTTGCAGGAAACTTTTGCTATATTAAAGCAATATAACATGAAGCTGAACCCGGAGAAATGCGCGTTCGGGGTCGGATCCGGAAAGTTCCTGGGATTTATGGTGTCCAATAGGGGAATCGAGATCAATCCGGATAAGATTAAGGCAATCGAGGACATAAAGATTGTCGATAACGTAAAGGCCGTCCAACGGCTCACCGGGCGCATAGCTGCTCTAGGCCGGTTCATATCCCGATCCTCGGATAGGAGCCATCAATTTTTCAATCTTCTAAAGAAGAAGAATGATTTCACGTGGGGACCAGAATGCCAGCACGCCCTAGAGGAACTCAAAAGGTACCTTTCTAATCCACCTTTGTTGCATACTCCGAAAATCGGAGAGCCTCTATACCTATACTTGGCCGTATCGGAAGTAGCCGTCAGTGGGGTCCTAGTTAGGGAAGAACAGGGCACCCAGTTCCCCATCTACTACGTAAGTAGGACGCTAGGGGAAGCGGAAACGAAGTATCCTCACCTAGAAAAATTGGCATTAGCCCTAATTAGTGCCTCAAGAAAATTGAAGCCATACTTCCAAAGTCACCCCATACATGTTGTAACTACATACCCATTAAGAAATGTCATGCATAAGCCCGAATTGTCCGGCCGGCTGGCCAAGTGGGCCATAGAGGTTAGCGAGTACGATATCCAATATCGACCTCGAACCTCGATTAAGTCGCAAGTATTGGCTGATTTTATCGCCGACTTCACTCCAACCCTTATTCCCCTGGCCGAAAAAGAGCTCCTGCTGAGCTCGGGAACTCCGTCCGGAGTATGGACATTGTTCACGGACGGAGCTTCAAACGTAAAGGGGTCGGGATTGGGGATCATACTAAAACCTCCTACCGGGGACGTCATTAGGCAGTCTATACGGACGAGGAGGTTGACTAACAATGAAGCCGAGTATGAGGCTATGATTGCAGGTCTAGAATTAGCCAGGAGCCTCGGCGCCGAAGTGATCGAAGCCAAGTGCGATTCTCTTCTTGTGGTAAACCAAACGAACAAAACGTTCGAGGCCAGGGAGAGCCGGATGCAACGGTATGTCGACAAACTCCAAAACACCCTGCACAAATTCAAAGAATGGACTCTCCAACACGTACCCCGAGATCAAAACAGCGAGGCCGATGCCCTCGCCAATCTGGGCTCGACAGTCGAGGACGACGAGCTCGAATCCGAAAAGGTGGTACAGCTAATGAGGTCGGTCGTAGAAGAAGGGCATGCCGAGGTCAACTCAACTAGCCTTACTTGGGACTGGAGAAACAGGTATGTGGACTATCTAAAAACAGGAAAACTCCCACAGGACCCCAAAGAATCAAGGGCATTGAGAACAAAAGCGGCCCGTTTTTGTTTGGCCGAGGACGGAGTCTTATATAAAAGAACCTTCGGAGGACCACTCGCCATATGCCTTGGCCCCGGAGACACAGAGTACGTATTGAGGGAAATCCACGAAGGGTCATGTGGCAACCATTCGGGCGCGGATGCGTTGGTCCGAAAAATAATTCGAGCTGGATACTACTGGGTCAACATGGGACAGGATGCAAGGGAATTTGTACGAAGATGCGACAGGTGTCAAAGGCATGCGCCATTCATCCATCAGCCTGCTGAGCTGCTGCGTTCGGTCATCTCCCCATGGCCTTTCATGAAATGGGGAATAGACATAGTGGGCCCGCTTCCTCGAGCTCCAGGTAAGGCTCAATTTATTCTTTTGGTTACTGACTATTTCTCCAAATGGGTTGAAGCGCAGGCTTACGAAAAGGTTCGAGAGAAAGAAGTAATCGACTTCCTTTGGGACCACGTCGTGTGTCGGTTCGGGATGCCTTCCGAAATAGTATGTGACAATGGGAAACAGTTCGTTGGGAGCAAGGTATCAAAATTCTTCGAGGATAACAAGATCAAGAGGGTATTGTCAACCCCGTACCATCCCACCGGAAACGGGCAGGTTGAGTCGACCAACAAGACCATCGTTCAGAACCTAAAGAAAAGGTTACAAGACGCAAAAGGAAAATGGAGAGAAATGCTGCCCGAAATCCTATGGGCCTACCGGACAACCGAAAGGACTAGTACCGGTGCCACTCCTTTCTCTTTGGTTTACGGAGCCGAGGCCTTAATCCCAGTCGAGGTGGGCGAACCCAGCGCTAGATTCCGGTATGCAACCGAGGTTACCAACCAAGAAGCGATGCTCACCAGCTTGGATCTTTTAGACGAAAGGAGAGAGGCCGCACTAGTTAGGATGGCAGCTCAGAAACAGAAGATCGAGAGATATTATAACCGAAGGGCTCGTCTTCGACACTTCAATATAGGGGACTTGGTACTAAGAAAGGTCACCCTCAACACTCGAAACCCTAACGAAGGGAAATTAGGACCGAACTGGGAAGGCCCTTACACCATTTTGAGGGTAACCGGAAAGGGTTCGTACAAGTTAGGAACGATGGATGGGAAAGAACTACCCAATAACTGGAATATAGGCCACTTGAGGAGATACTACTGCTAAAGGTAAGTCTTTTTTCTTCTTCGCTTCCATAAATTTTTTGAGACTTGTCCGATCCTAACCCGTGCAGGTCGATGATCGGTCGCTAAGACAAGTTCGGACATCGGAGAGACTGAAAGCACGAGCTGCACTCTTTTTTCCTTCGACCGTTTTTGTCCCAACTCGGGTTTTTCGGCAAGGTTTTTAACGAGGCAGCAAGAACATCGTGCTACTACAAAGGTATCTAAGGGTAAATCATTGTATACTAGATCACCCTCCGAAGAAGGCGAAGGTCAATAAGAATAAATGTAAGGGTCAAACGGCCAAAGCGAGCCGTGCCCAACTAGCCTGACCTAATCCGCCC
>NW_017676204.1:46763-49770 GCF_001879085.1 Nicotiana attenuata | reverse complement strand
AGTTCTTAGGCTTGAATCCGATGTTAAATTGGTGTTTTGATGTTGTTTTGAGTGTTCCGAGGGTTGGAACAAGTTTGAATGATGTTATGGGATATGTTGGCATGTTTGTTGAGGTCCCGAGGGCCTCGGGTGTGTTCTGGGTGGGCTACGGGCCATTTTCCCTTATTTTTGAATAGCTGTTTCTTGTATCTGATATCCTTATTGACTTTGGAGGTTCATGGGATCAGTTCTTGCCATTAGCGGAGTTTGCCTACAACAACAGCTATCAATCGAGCATCCAGATGGCTCCTTATGAGGCACTATATGGTAGACGGTGTCGATCGTCAGTTGGGTGGTTTGAGCCGGGGAAGGCTCGATTATTGGGTACAGATTTGGTACAGGATGCCTTGGACAAGGTTAAGATCATTCAGGATAGGCTTCATACAGCTTAGTCCAGGCAAAAGAGTTATGCCGACCGTAAGGTTCGTGATGTGGCATTCATGGTCGGAGAGCGAGTGTTGCTTCGGGTGTCGCCCATGAAGGGCGTGATAAGATTTGGGAAGAGGGGCAAGCTAAGCCCTAGGTTCATAGGGCCTTTTGAGATTGTTGATCGAGTGGGAGAGGTGGCTTACAGACTTGCGTTGCTACCGAGTTTATCAGCTGTGCATCTAGTGTTTCATGTGTCCATGCTTCGGAAGTATCACGACAATCCATCCCACGTGTTAGACTTCAGTCACTGTCAAAATTGGATAGGGATTTGACCTATGAGAGGAGCCGGTAGCGTATTCTGACCGGTCAGGTTACGTCAGTTGAAGATACAAAGAAGTTATCCATCGGTTCGTGTTCAGTGGAGGGGCCAGCCTGTTGAGGCAGCTACCTGGGAGTCCGAGTCCGATATGCGGAGCCTATATCCCCACCTTTTCACCGACTCAGGTACTTTTCTATGTCCGTTCGAGGACGAATGGTTGTTTTAGAGGTGAGAATGTGATAACCGAAATGGTCATCTTTTGTTTTAAATTCCATTTCCGTGTTCTGAGGCCTTGAAAACCTCTTTGTATCTCTCCTCGATTTATGTGCGCGGTCCGGGCGCGATTTCGGAAAGCTTTTTATGTGAATTTTAAGAAAAATATAAAATTTGGCCTTTAAAATTGATTAATGTTGATTTCGGTCTAAATTTTTGGTAAACGGATCCGGACCCGTGATTTGACGGTCCCGTAGGGTCCGTAGTAAAATATGGGACTTGGGCGTATGCCCGGAATCGAGTTCTGAGGTCCCTAACCTGAGAAAAGAATTTTTAAAGAAAATTATTTGTTGGAAAATATAAAGACTTTTGGAAATGAAATGGTGTGTGTTCTTGATAGTATCGGGCCCGTATTTCGGTTCCGGAGCCCGGTACAGGTTTATTATAATATTTACGTCATATCTGTGAAATTTGGTAAGAATCGGAGTTGATTTGATATAAATCGGACCCATAGTTGAGAAAATGAAAATTTCAATGTGCTTGAGAATTTTATGAATTTTGGTGCTAAATTCGTAGTTGTTGATGTCATTTTGATGATTTGATTGCACGAGCAAGTCCTTATGATATTTTTAGACTTGCGTGCATATTTGGTTTGGAGCCCTGAGGGCTCGGGTGAGTTTTGGATACGCCACGAAGTGAGTTTGGACTTAGAAAGCTTCAGATTTGCATCAGGTATTTGTTGCAGGCTCTGATCTCGCAATTGCGAGCCTGTTAGGCTTGGTAATTGTGAGGGGCTTATCTCAATTGCGATGACTGCCTTGGCCAGCACTGGTTCGCAGTTGCGAACTTCTCCTTCGCATTTGCGAAATCAACAGGAGTCAAACTTTCGCAATTGCGACAACAGCAGACCTTGCAGCAGGTTCGCAATTGCGAAGCCTGTCTCGCGATTGCGAGCTTCCAATTGCGAAGCTCCTGTCGCAAATGCGACATCTGCAGCTGATCAAAACTTCATTTGGATGGGATTTTCACTTCACTTCTCAAATTTTCAAACCCTAAACTCCTATAGGCGATTTTCTTGAAGAGAGTTCTTCCCCAAATCATAGGTAAACGGTTTCTAATTCATTTTCTTCAATCTATTTCATCTTTTTACATGATTTCATTTCAAAATCTAGGGTTTTTCATGGGAAATTGGGTGTTTTTGGGTAGAAGTTAGGATTTTCGAATTTTGCTATTTGGACCTCAATTTGAGGTCGGATTTCAAAACTAATTGCATATTTGAGTTCGTGGGTGAATGGGTAATCGGGTTGTGGTTCGAACTTCGAGTTTTGACAAAGAAGGCCCTGGGTCGATTTTTGACTTTTTGGGGAAATCATTGGGAAATTCATGTTTATGCATTAGAATTGGGTTAATTAGCATTTATTGATGTATTTGAATTAATTATGGCTAGATACGAGTGAATTGGTGGTGGAATCGAGAGGTAAAGCGGTGGTTGAGTGTTGAATTGTGCGTTGGCTTGAGGTAAGTGTTTGGTCTAACCTTGACGTGAGGGAATAGGAGTTCCCGACTTATGTGCTAAATGAAATATCATGTGTGTGGCGTATAGGTGTGGTGATGAGTACCTATGCGCTACCAAATTCCATTTTAGTTTGCTTTCTCTTCCCCGTTTCCTATCATACTATTTCTCGTCCTATTTGCTACTTGCTTAAATCGTTTCCATGCCTTAACTGCTATTTGATCATTAATGTTCCCATGCCTTAATTACTACTTGGTCATAAATGCTTACGTGCCTTAATTGCTACTTGATCACAAATGTTCCATGTCTAATTGCTCATGTTAGCTGTTGTTCTCTTCATTGAATTATTTAGTTGCCATATGTTAGTTGTTGATGTTTCCGTGGAGGTAGTATTGTTTTTGTAGCTTCATTTTATTATCCCGTTGGTTTATAATGATTCATTGGTGCCTTATGGTGCACGTTGGTTGGTCTCACCGATTTTGTTTCATGAGTGAAGTTTAATAATCGTGGCGAAATTCCATTGTGTAGTTGAAGTATAAGAATTGTAGAAATTG
>NW_017676204.1:43065-44289 GCF_001879085.1 Nicotiana attenuata | reverse complement strand
TACTTCTATTTGTGGTTTTGTTGTGAAACTTGTAGTTAAGGGTTACATTATTAGCATGTCTCCCCCTCCCTTGAGATTAGTATATTTCCCCTTCTGTTTGTTTCTGAGCATGTCTGCACCAATCATCACTTACTTGTTATATGTTTACCACCATGAAGTCCCCAAATCCCTATTCCCCTGCATGTGAGTTTGTTCTTTGTGTCTGATTTTGTGATTATGTCTAGTTAGCTACTTCTGGGCATGACTATACTAATTCCCAGGTCTTTGCTTAATTATGTGTCCTATGTATTCCCAAACTCCCTTGACCCATGTATGTGACTACTAAGTTTACTTGGTTCTGTGAATTGTCTATGTGCAAACCTGCCCTAAGGTGTTTGGACTTCTGTTCATCTCTTCAGCCCTTTTCTTTAAACAGTCTCTATTGCTTTACTAAACTACTTTTAAACAAGCCCTCTTTTATACAAATTTTCACTAAAATCACTTTCACTCTACTCTTAGTCAATAAGTTCTGCCCCCTCTAGTATGTGTACTGCCTTGGGATCCTCTTGAGAACCCTCTGAACTCTGGCATACTGAGGCTGGCCCTTCCACACTGCACTTGTTCAATTTTGGTTACCAAGTCTAGGTGTAAGCACTGCCCGGGATCCTTGAGATCCTTAGGGAACTTTGATGCACCTAGACTATGTCATTTTCTATGGAATTGAGGCATATGAGGTCATTGGAGGCTTTGGGGAATCTGGGCCTAATTGAAGGCTCCCTCTAGAATAGCTTCTTGATTTTTATTTGCTTATGTAATTCATTCATTGATCTGTAATAACTTGTAAATAGATATTGGGGTATTTAGTGAAAAAGGTGGGTAGATACATGCTTTATGGGGTAATATGGGTAGAAAGCCTGCTCTTAGGATCTTATTTTTAAATCTGCCCACTTTGCGTCCAATAGAAAAACATGCTCATAGGGATTTACTCTTTAAATCTGATTGCTTCGCCTAATAGAAACCATGCCTATAGGACTTAATTCAGATTCTGGTACAATGAGTATTTATGTATGTTTCCCCGCCGGCAAACCGTTAAAATCAGTATTACACTTAGATATCATGCCTATAGGGAACCATATTCGAAATTCTGCTTTTCAATCTATTTTAGTCTAAATAAGTCAACTTGATCACGCCTAGTTCATTTCTGAATTGGTTTTATTAAGTATTAAGTATTTTCTGAAACAAGTT
>NW_017676204.1:0-42291 GCF_001879085.1 Nicotiana attenuata | reverse complement strand
TGTTTCGCTTTGGGGACATCGAAATGACACCTTTGCTAGAGGAGATAGGAGGACTAGCCGGTCTAGTGTGGGAAACCCCGGGTTTGCTAATGTATGAGGACCGCACAGGCAAGGGTTTCTTAAAAATGATGGGTTTGAAGAAGAACGCAGAATTGGTATGCCTAAAGGAATCATACATCCCTTTTAACTACCTGTATGAAAGGTACGGTCATAGCAAATCATACCGTACCTACCATGACGAGTTTGCCATCACGTCCTTAGGACATATCCATTGTATGGTATTCGTCTTCATGTTTTGTTTTCTGGGTCTGATCGTGTTTCCATTGAAGAAAGGGAGAATCCATACTAGGCTGGCTATGGTAACCAAGACCCTAATGGTGGGGATTGGTGGGCAGACATTCATCATTGTACCCATGATCATTGCAGACATATACCGAGCCTTAGAGAAGTGTCAACAAGGAGTGAGACACTTTGAATGCTGCAATCTACTACTTCAGCTTTGGCTCGTGGAGCATCTCCAAAAGGGGGAATACCGACAAGAAATTCAGCGAAGGGCCTGGGATGACCACATCGCTTTCCACCATCCAAAGTGAATGAATTACATCCCCGACATGTTCGCTCAACTGAGAATGCCAAAGAATGGGTTGAGCTCTTTGATAACCTGACTGAGGAACAAGTTTAATGGATGTTCGAGTGGTTTCCGACAGAGAAGTTCATCGCCTAATCCAGAGATGCACATGTCCTGATACTGATTGGTCTAAGAGGAACATACCCTTACGTCCCTCTTCGAGTTATGATGTAAGCAGGTAGGAAGCAAGTCATACCCAGGGTCGACAATGTGGGCCATCTTTGAGTTGACTTCCAAAATGATGATATTCCCCATAAGTGCCAAGCCCAGCACATGTGGCACTGCAAGATCGTAATGGAGAAAGACACCATTGAGCCAGACAGATATCATGCCGGTTGTACCCCTTTCTATTCTGGTTGGTTGGAAGATAATTGGGATGGTCTGGGCCAGCCATGGTCCGTTCGAGGCCACAGAATTATAGATGAAAAGGCCGAGGCGCAAGTCAAATACAACTAGCTGCGCAAAAGGATCCGTGAATGCGAGAGCGAGCACCGCGAGATACAAGAGTCCAACAAGAAGCTGATTGAGGAATGGAAAGACATGGCTATCAGTGCCAACAAAAGGCTAGGATACTTAGAGCGAGGCATAGTAGAACTAGTGGGAAACTTTCTCAAAAGGGTTGAGGACTGTCAAAAGGCTGAAGGGACCGAAGGTGGACATCTAGCCAGAACATACCTGTTGCTGGGGCTTCGTAAATTGGGGAAGCTGTTCGAAGGAGCCAAGGATGTCGAATCTGGGGAAGGTCCTTCTGGGACCAAATAGATAGGAATTTACTTTTTTGCTTTATGAATGTAATAAGGCCAATGTCCATTAGTGACCTTTATTTCTCGCTTATTTAGTGTCCTTTTGGGATTCGCCTTTTTTTTTTATCAATAAATGAGGCATTTAGCATTCTAAGTTCTCCAAATCAATTTGTTGCAAGGCCTACTCGGGCACAAAGAGGTTCCCAAATTAGGACACGCTATACATTCCCGCACTATGTATTTAAATATTGCAGTAATTTTTATAATCCTCACTGACTTGATTACCTTTTGTTTTTATTTTTGTTTCTTTCTTTAATTTCCCTCCCAAAAGGTTAGTTTGTGCACTCTAGCATCATCATCTTATTTCACAAGATCCAGGGGCCCTCCACCCACTCCTCCTCCTAGTCCCTCTAAAGTCAAAGGCAAGAATAAAATGGAAGATTTAAACAACATCAGGAAGGAAAACACAGCTGAACGAGTAGAGGCCACTGATGGCCAGGGTATTTGAGTTCCTAATGAGAATGTTTCATAGCTTGAACAGAAACTATTGAAATTCCAGGAAGAGCTCGATCAGGTTCGAAATCTGGCAAACCTGTCATTTTCCCTCAACGCCCCATATATCAACTTCCCCAACGCTCAAAACCCTATACCTCCTCAAAATATCCTACAATAGCAGAATCATCCTGCACCTCACCATCACGCTGCTCTACCAATGAACCAATGTGGTACCTTCCATATCCCAAACAACACTCCACTGCTCATCCAGAACCTTAGAACTCCGCAAACAACCATTTCCACACCCATACACTAGGCCACCAAAATAATCCTATCTACGTGGAGACCATACCATACTCCACCCAACCCATCTCATACATACTTGAGTCTGATGAAAAGGATATGCTTATCAGGAACTTGGCCGAGGAACTTAAGAAACTGACCAGCTGGATTTAGGGCGTCGAGGGTAGCAAAGGAATCAAGGGCTGAACTATGAGGAGCTTTGCATACAGCCTGATGTCGAACTGCCTGAGGGGTACAAACCTCCTAAGTTTGAAATGTTTGATGGTACGGGTGATCCAAGGGTCCATCTGAGGACCTATTGCGACAAGCTTGTTGGAGTAGGGAAGGATGAAAGGATCCGCATGAAGCTGTTCATGAGGAGTTTGAAAGGAGATGCATTGTCTTGGTACATCATTCAAGATCCCTAGAAGTGGTCAAGCTGGGTGAGCATGGCATCTGACTTTATGGACAGATTCAGATTTAATACAGAGAACGCACCAGACGTGTTCTATATCCAGAATTTGAAGAAGAAGCCCACGGAGACATTTCGCGAGTATGCTACTCGCTGGAGGTCCGAAGCTGCTAAGGTCAGACCCGCCTTAGAAGAGGAGCAAATGAACAAGTTCTTTGTCCGGGCTCAGGACCCGCAGTACTATGAACGGCTGATGATGATTGAGAACCACAAGTTCTCCGACATTATCAAATTAGGTGAAAGAATTGAAGAGGGTATTAAAAGTGGTATGGTCACAAATTTCGAAGCCTTGCAAGCTACAAATAAGGCTTTACAGTCCGGTGGTGTGTCCAAGAAAAGGGACGTGGGGGCCGTGATGGTTGCACAAAGGACCAAGTCTCCCCTCAAATACCAAACTTACCCAACACCTCCACTCACATACCAGCCAACCCCAAATTACCAAGCACCCTCACTCTCGTACCAAGCTCCGCCACCAACTTATCAATCATCTCCACCTCCTACATATCAATATACTTCACCCAGATACTCCCAACCCACTCATGTCTACCACACTTATAATTCTCAACCATCCCATTATCAATCACCCCCTGCACGCCAAAACTTCCCTAGACCTCGACCTAATTTTGATCGCAGACCTCCAAAATAATATACCGCCATCGCTGAACCCATCGACCAGCTGTATGAGAAGCTCAAAGCTGCTGGTTATATCACTCTGATCCCTGCTGCAACCCCTGAGAATCCTTCTCAATGGGTTAACCCAAACAAGTCCTGTGCATACCACTCCGGCATGAAAGGGCACACCATCGATGAATGCCGCTCTTTGAAAGACAAGATACAGTCTTTGATTGATAACAAGATCATTGTGGCAAAGGAACCCGCTCCAAACGTCCGCAACAATCCTCTGCCAGACCATAAGGGTGGAGGTATCCACATGATTGAAGTAGAAGATGACTGGGATCCCGAGGGATCAATCGGGTTGATCGCAGAAGGTGATGACCCGAAGAAACCGGCAATTACTCTCAATCCAATCATAGTCCAGATCCAACCGTCTGAGGATGCTGAGGTGAATATGTCTATACCTCTTGAGTTTGAAGCAGCGCTACCCGCAAAGACACCGGTGCCAATTGAGGTTGAATTCGTGTCTCCGGCAAATGCACCTGCACCATTTGAGGTTACAGTCTTTCCACCCAAGGCACATGTTCCATTCGAAGTGAGGATAGCCGCGCCGATCCCAGTTGCGATATCAACCACGCCACCATTCTATACAGATGCTATACCCTGGGACTATACAGCCGAGGCGAGAAGGAAGGGCAAGGTCAGGACTGAAGAAACTGTCGCAGCACAGGGTATGACAAGAACTGGTAGAGTCTATACCCTTGAACATCTAGCTGAATCAAGCAAGCACGCTTCCAATCGGCCACCCCTATTGAGACAGGTCCGGACGACCTTTGGAGGAAAGTACAAGCCAAGGAGTACTCGGTCATCGACCAGTTGAACAAGACGCCAGCACAAATATCCATTCTCTCTTTGCTGCAAAATTCTGAAGCGCACAGGAATGCTTTGTTGAAGGTGCTGAATGAAGCGTACGTACCAAATAATATCACTAGCGGGGAAATAGCTAATATGGTAGGACAAGTGCAGAAAAGCCATAAGATCACCTTTCATGAGGACGAGCTGCCACCTGAAGGTCTAGGGCACAACAAAGCACTGCACATCACCGTGCAATGTGAAGATTATTTCATCACCAGAATCCTGATCGATGGAGGGTCCAGTCTTAACATTTGTCCGCTGATAACGCTCACGAAGTTGGGTAAAGGGCTGCATGAGATAAAGGGTGGAGCAATCAATGTGAAAGCTTTCGATAGTTCTCAGAGGTCCACCATTGGTGAGATTAGTCTATGCATGCAGATGGGACCAACCTGGTTCGAGGTCGATTTCCAGGTAATAGATGTACCAGCGTCTTACAAATTGCTGCTGGGACGGCCATGGATCCATGCTGCTGGGGCCGTAGCGTCAACGCTGCATCAAGCAGTAAAGTTCGAATGGAATCACCAGGAAGTGATCATTCACGTACAGTCGCCAGACTAATCCGGCGATCGAGGGAAGAAGAAAGCTGGGTGGGGAAACTTACCACCATATTGAACAGGTCAATGCTATCGACAAAGACAAATGGTGGGATAGCGAAATCGAGAGTATACTGAGTTGGAGTGGGTACGAGCCTGACAAAGGGCTCGGCAAGAACCTCCAAGGAATCTCTAAACCCATAAAACTCAAGAAACATGGCACTACCTTCGGTTTGGGATATGAATACACATGGGAAGAATTCAATAGCTGGTCGCCACCATGGCGCAATCCTTACTACCTACTAGAGCAGCCAATACCGCATATGGAGCAGACCTTCCAATAGGCCGACATTATTTATGGGCCAGATGAAGAAGAAGCACTTGCAGCAGTGAAGAACTTATTTCTAGAGGACAGTGATATAGACTGTTGCGTTATTCTCGAGGAGGAGGGGGAGGAAGGCCCTTCCATACAGGCTGTGAGCAGAGGGGCACATCTCAAGAATTGGACCATCAGGACAACCAAAGCCCGACGAGCCTCGGGGTAGCAAGGCTAAAACAAGCATTATTCACTGTTTTATTTACTAAATGATTTTCTTTTCGCATTTTTCAATTCCCGCAATAAGATCTTTGATGTTCAAAACAATTATTCAATTTATCAAAAGCATTTTTTATCTTTCTTATGAATTAATATTTATTGCTATCGCTTTCTCTCATTACTTTACCTATACAGCATTACTATTACTTGTCTTGATGAACCAATGACTGTGACATGCAATGAGACAATGCAACAAACGGACATGGATTCAGAGGAAGATGACATACCTGACGAGATTGTCAAAGAAGTTGAGAATTCTGAGAACAGACCTAAGTCCAACCTGGACGAGACCGAAATTGTCAACCTAGGAGATTCAAAAAACGTCAAGGAAACAAGAATCAGCATTCACCTGTCGCCATCAGAGAAGAAAGAATACATAGAATCTCTAAAGGAGTATGAGGACATATTCGCCTGGTCGTATAATGACATGATTGGTCTAAGTACGTCTATTATGGCTCACAAACTGCCAACCAATCCAATGTGTCTGCCGATAAAGCAAAAGCTCAGAAAGTTCAAGCCTGATATGAGCTTGAAAATCAAGGAAGAAGTCACCAAGCAAATCAACGCTAAGGTTCTCAGGGTAGTAGAATACCCGACGTGGTTAGCCAACATTGTGCCAGTGCCAAAGAAGGATGGGAAAGTCAGATTCTATGTCGACTACCGGGATCTCAACCGGGCCAGTCCGAAGGACGACTTTCCTTTGCCAAATATACACATCCTGATTGACAAT
Organism: Nicotiana attenuata; assembly: GCF_001879085.1. Taxonomy (NCBI): domain Eukaryota; kingdom Viridiplantae; phylum Streptophyta; class Magnoliopsida; order Solanales; family Solanaceae; genus Nicotiana; species Nicotiana attenuata. The sequence continues at coordinate 36,283 of NW_017676204.1, read as the reverse complement.
TGCGTCAAGCATGAGCTAAAGTCATTCGTAGATTGCTTCGCTGGTTATCATCAGATCTGGATGGATGAGGAAGATGCTGAGAAAACGGCTTTCATTACGCCGTGGGGAGTGTACTGTTACAAGATGATGCCATTCAGCCTGAAGAATGTAGGGGCCACCTACATGAGGGCCATGACTACCATCTTCCATGATATGATACACAAGGAGATCAAGGTATATGTGGATGATGTTATTATCAAGTCTAAAAAGGCCACTGACCACATAAAAGACCTGAGGAAGTTCTTCAATAGACTGCGGAAATACAACCTGAAATTAAACCTCGCGAATTGTGCATTTGGGGTTCCTACTGGGAAATTGCTTGGGTTTATTGTGAGCCGCCGAGGAATAGAACTGGATCCATCAAAGGTCAAAGCCATTCAAGAACTACCAGCGCCAAGGAACAAGAAAGATGTGATGAGCTTCTTGGGAAGGCTTAACTACATCAGCCGGTTCGTAGCACAGTCTACAGTTATCTGTGAGCCAATATTCAAGATGTTAAAGAAGGACGCCGCCACCAAATGGACCAATGATTGCCAAAAGGCCTTCGACAAAATCAATGAGTACTTGTCAACACCACCAGTCTTAGTCCCGCCTGAGTCAGGTAGACCCTTATTACTCTACCTCGCAGTGTTGGATGGAGCATTCGGCTGCACTCTGGGGCAGTACAATGAAACAAGAAGGAAGGAGCAAGCCATTTATTAACTCAGCAAGAAGATCACCCCGTACGAGGCCCGATATTCTCTATTGGAACGCACCTGTTGTGCTTTGACTTGGGTAGCTTAGAAGCTGAGACATTACTTTTGTGCCTATACTACATATCTCATATCAAGAATGGATCCCTTGAAGTACATCTTTCAGAAGCCCATGCCCACTGGCAAGCTAGCCAAGTGGAAAATCCTGTTGAGTGAGTTCGACATTGTTTACGTAACTCAGAAAGCGGTCAAAGGACAGGCACTGGCAGACCACCTTACTGAAAACCCTATGGATGGAGAATACGAACTCTTGAAAACGTATTTTCTTGATGAAGAGGTATCCTTCATAGGAGAAGACATTGCGGAATCCTATGACGGTTGGAGAATGTTCTTCGATGGAGCAACAAACTTCAAAGGAGTTGGCATTGGAGCAATCCAAATATCAGAAATCGGTCAGCATTATCCGGTATCTGCCAAACTCAAGTTCCCCTGCACCAACAATATGGCCGAGTATGAAGCCTGCATCTTAGGACTCAAAATGGCCATTGACATGAACGTTCAAGAGCTGCTAGTGATTGGAGATTCAGACTTATTTATACATCAGGTACGAGGAGAATGGGCAACCAAGAACTCCAAGATACTCCCGTATCTGCACCACGTACAGGAATTGAGAAAGAGGTTCACGAAGACGGAATTCCAACATGTTCCCAGAATCCAGAATGAGTTCGCCGATGCATTGGCTACCCTATCATCTATGATACAACATCCAGATAAGAATTTCATTGATCCCATTCCGGTGAAGATCCATAATCAGCCAGCTTACTGTGCCCATGTTGAAGAAGAAGCAGATGGAAAGCCTTGGTTTCATGATATCAAGGAATATTTGGCAAAAGGAGAGTACCCAGAGCTTGCAAATCCTACTCAGAAACGCACATTACGGAGATTGTCCAACAACTTCTTTCACAGCGGAGGAATCCTGTATAGGAGGACTCCCAATTTAGGATTATTAAGATGTGTCGACGCAAAAGAAGCATCCAAGCTACTAGAGGAAATTCATGCTGGGACCTGCGGTCCACATATGAACGGTTTTGTCTTAGCAAAGAAGATACTCCGGGCTGGCTACTTTTGGATGACTATGGAAACGGACTACAGTATGTCCGGAAATGCCACCGTTGTCAGATACATGCAGATGTCACACCTCCTTTTTCCTACACCCGTGAGGGTGTATGATAATAAGGGAGTTATTTCCAACTTGAAGTGACAATCGAAACGGGATTTATTTAAAAGATTCAGATTCGCCACTTGGGAGATTAATGGTGTCCCAAGTCACCGGTTAAATCCCGATCCGAGGAAATTATGACCCTGTTAACAGTCCGTGAACCAGAGCTCCGAGTGAGGAATTCTATTAACCCGGGAGAAGGTGTTAGGCATTCCCGGGTTCCGTGGTTCTAGCACGGTCGCTCAACTGTCATATTTGGCTTTTATCTGATTTGTAAACATGTTCTAACTTATGTGTCTTTATTAGTAAACCGCTTTTATTTTATTTTTAAATAATAATTGCAACGTCGTGAAAATGCGTCTTGAACCACGTCGCACCAGTGCACCCGTGATTGTTAACACATTTCAACTTCGTTGAGATTTGGATTTGGGTTACATAAATGTGCACCCGAATTTAGGAAAGTAGATTATTAAATAACGCGCCTAAAAGCAACTACGCATCGTTGATTTTGCGAGGGCCATGAAAAATTCGCTAAATGGCACGCCTCGATTGCTAAGGATTTAAAAGGAAGTTAATTAAAATGAGAGCCGTACAATTGTTATTTTATTCGGCACGCCACACTTAGATATATTCTAATTAACGACTTAATTAATTACACTAAATAAGTTAGAGGCTCCATTCAAAACTTTTAACTAAAGGTTTACATGGGAAAGAGTCAATAATCAAAGGGCTAGGCCCAGCACAAATGAACCAGCAACCTAACAAGAGGGAAACGACCTAGATCCCACTTGAAAGGGACGGTCAGACTTGGGCCCAAGATTAAGCCCAGACTCGAACAAAAGATAGCAGTGGTAACTGGTTCAGCGTTTGGGCAGGTTCTTGTGATCCAACTGTTCCATCCCCAAGATCAACACATGAACACGGGATCCAATTGACAGATTTGAGTTCTGAGTTAAACTCTTTGACACAAATTGACTAAACCAAAATCAAATTCATTTTAACATGCATTTTGAACCAGGTTTGTTATGGCCAAGCGACAGTCACAGTATGCTAGTTATTTGATAAAAGGGCTTGCCAGATTGATTGTGCAAAAGGCATTTGGATCTGTATAATAATAGCAATTCACACCTCACCTTCGAACCTCCTAAATTACCAACACCTTACACAACATTTGAATCCTAATAATAACTTTACCAGTAATAATGAAAAAACTTAGATAACTCGCAATTTTGAGACTTGCTGAACCGTAAATTCTTTACTTGAAACACAGTTCTTCAAGGACACAAATGTCTCACAGGTACCCTGATCTATGACATGAGGACTGGTGAATCATGAATCCAGAACACTAAACCCTGTTTTAAAACATCAATTGCAGGAAAATTTAACCCACATTGAAGCTGAGATTACAAATCAAAGTCCGAATATATCATGACTCTAGCTAACATGAAAGCGATCATTTATTCATTGTTTCCAGCATAACTTAAATACAAATCTAACACCCATAACTCAAATAAACCTCTCTACTATAGCAATATTAAACAGTCCTCGAATCACATAGAAACCAGCTAGGAAGTGAAGTGAACCAGAATACAATGTTATACAACAAAATACAAAACTAATTGAGGCCACGCTCTAAATCCCATTCTTTTATTTCATGCATCAAATCAGAGTTCACAAACAATAGAGCCCAAGGGTGTGTACCTGGGAATTAGAAGAGAAAACAAGGAGAGGTAAGGAATCAATAGACTGCAGCAGCAGAACCCCAACAATCACAGAGCAGACCAACAGAATGATTTTTAAACCCAAAAATAAAGTAGTGCAGCCCAGAAACCAACTTCAAACCAACAACCAAACCAGCAAACTTCCAGATTCAACCTCATTGACTAGACCTCAAACCATTTCAATGTTCCAACAATCAGAAATTGAATCGAGAAGTGAGGATTTCAAATTACCAAACTAAAAAAAACTCAATGGAACAGTGTTTTTCTTTTGCAGAGTTTACAGCTATTTTTGAGTTCCCTGTAGTTTTCTATTGTTTTTGGCTTTCGAATTTTGCATTTCTACTTCCAAATCTGGAAAACTGAGGAGTACTTTTGGGGAAGAGCTTTTTTTGGAGGTTCCAAACTTGTGAATCAAGGCAAATGAATGCCTATTTATAGATGAACTTAGGGTCTAGCTTCAGATTTTCCCTTTACCCATTAGTTCCTATTTTAATTCTATTTTTTATCCTTTATTTTCTGACTTGTTACACAAGTAACTACCCTAAGTTTACTGAAATATGCACTATAGTCCATCTTAGAAGGTTCTATACCCATTACAATTCCTATTCTACCCTTACTTTACTTCAACAATTACCATTCTTAATGAAACTACCCTTTTCCATGCCTAAACTACCCTTTGAACCCTCTTGGAATTACTGGGCTAAACCAGACCAACCTAAACTAAAACCTAGCAATGCTAATTAATGCTAAACACTGAATTAAGGCATTACTAATGATAAATACTGATTAAACGAGACTAACTGACCAGACTAACTCAAATCAAACATTAGAACAAAAAATTAAAATCAGCAAATCCTAAACAGAATTGACTAAGACGACTAATAAAGGATTATAACAATGACCCATAAACTGAAAACAAACATTTAGCAAGACAGATTCAAAACGAAAAAGATTAAACTAAAATCTAATATTAACAAAACAAGATTAAATCAACCCAACAAAATTAAGCTAAAGCTAAGAGCAATTACAAGAGCAAGATGAAAGCACATACAGAATCAAAGACAGGATCGAACAAACTTACTGATGTTGAGCATTCGACTGACTATGGGACGAATTCTGACCAGCTATTGTTGTTTGAATCCTCCGGGATTCTTGACACGTAACATCCCTAATCGTGTGTTTTCAAAAGAAAACACATGATTAGGGAAATTACGGTCTAAAATCCCCAAGATTTCTGAGTTAGGGTTCTGCCGGACTTTGGGATAAAATTTGTAATGTTCCGGGCAGATTCGAGACAAGTGGCTATGGGGGTTGGGTAGAGGAGACTCAGATGAACCTAGGGTGTTAATTTGGGACTATTTGGCATACTTTGGGTCTTGGCCGGAAAATATTCAACTGAGATTCGACCAATTCAAGGCAGATTCGAGAGAAACTAACCGGGGATTTGGATAGGGAAATGGGAAAGGGACCTAGGGTGTTAATTTGGACCGATTTGGGAGAAGTGGTGTCATGGCCGGAAAATCTTCGATCTAATATTCGAAGCTTTGGGGTGGGATTCGAGACAAACCAATATGGGAGTTGGAAAGAGGAGAGAACAGTGGTTCTAGGGTGTAATTTTGGTGGCCATCGGAGCATCGCCGCCGGCGCCGGCGCTAGGGCGGACGACGGTGGTGGACGGTGGGGTGACAGTGGCGTTACAGGGAGTACGAGGAAGATGAATTGTGTTTTGGTTTTTTGTATAATTTTCGGACAGTTTTATTTAATTTTGAGAATCAATCGTGGCCACTGGATTTAGGGAAATGGAAGGTCGTGATTAAACGACGTCAAAACGACGTCGTTTTGAGCATGGGGCGATTGGACTGGTCAGGGCGTTTGGGCCAGTGGCTTGGTCCGGTGATTGGGATTCTTTTGGGCTGGGTAAAATATAACCAAACGGCCCAAAACTGAGTATTATTAAAACACCCTCTCTTAGATTATTTTTTTTCTTTTATTTCTTTCATCTAATTTTCCCCTTTTTCTTTGTATATATTTTTTTCTTGTATTTTTGTGTTATTTTGATTTTATAAAGATGCAAAAAATAAAAATGAAAATTAAGCTAAACTAATTAATGCCTAAAAAAACTATTTTGTGCCCATTTTTCAATTAAACAATAACATGCAAAAGTGAACTATTTTTTGTGATTTTCATGTTTCGTTCTAAAACAAGTTAATACCTAAAAATGTGAAATTAAACTCCTAAATGCAAATGCATTTTTTTTGTATTTTTAATATGAATTATCATGCACAAATAAGATGCAAACAATTACTACAACATGTCACAAAAATCCACCAAATTGCAAAATAATGAAAGAAATTATTTTGTTTGAATTTCTGGGAGTAATTCATATAGGGCAAAAATCACGTGCTCACAGCTGCCCCTCTTTGCTCGGAAACACGAAGAGTTTTCGTGCAAAGATAAGTGAGCAATTACGAGCGATTTTTGCCCGTTTGAATACTCCGTGCGAAGCATTTTGAAAACCGCCTGACCGAACCCTGCTTCAAAGGTTGCCTACATATCCTTGGCTGTAAAGGAATCAGGTCAGTGTAGTTCTGGAATGTCTGGTAGCTGGGACTACCAAGGCTGCGACTTTCTGCTGTTGCTGTTGCTACTGTTCGCTAACCTCCTTATTACACCGTGTTAAAATGAAAAGAAGCTAGCCTAAGCTATGATCTACGAATTACAAGAGGGTCCTATCTATGTCTTCTAACTTGTTCTTGTGTTGCCCTGAACTTGTATCTTGTAATCTCCCGATGGTATTCCTGTTGTTGTTTTGCATTGTGATTGGCGATATTGCTGCCCTTCCTCCGAATGATGCTTGATTGTTACCACTTGAAACATGTGTCCGTTTTCTAGGTGGGCTCCTGACTGCAGACGCTTTAAAGTATTCCCTTGTTCTCCAGGCGGGCTCCTGATTACTGAACTTTGAAATATTCCCTTGTTCTCCTGATGTGCTCCTGATTACTAATATCTTGAAAATAAATGCCTCTGTTCTCCAGGCGGGCTCCTGATTGCTAAAAACTTGAAAATAAATGCCTCTGTTCTTCAGGCGGGCTCTTGATTGCTAAAAACTTGAAAATAAATGCCTCTATTCTCCAGGCGGGCTCCTGATTTCAAAGATAGACAAACATCAAAAGAATTTTCTGCCCCAGTTTGGTGGTCGGGCGCATCGCGTTACCAAACACTACTAAAAATTTGGAAGCTAAAATTTGAATTGTACTTTCCTTGTTCTCCAGGTGGGCGCCTGATTGCTGAAATTTGAAATGTATTCCCTTGTTCTCCAGGTGGGCGCCTGACTGCTGAAATTTAAAATGCATTCCCTTGTTTTCCAGGTAGGCGCCTGATTGCTGAAACTTGAAATGTATTCCCTTGTTCTCCAGGTGGGCGCCTGATTGCTGAAATTGAAATGTATTCCCTTGTTCTCCAGGTGGGCGCCTGATTGCTGAATCTGAAATGCATCCTTTATTCTCCAGGTGGGCGCCTGATTGCGACAACTTGAAATGTATTCCCTTGTTCTCCAGGTGGGCGCCTGATTGCTGAAACTTGAAATGTATTCCCTTGTTCTCCAGGTGGGCGCCTGATTGCTGAAATTGAAATGTATTCCCTTGTTCTCCTGGTGGGTGCCTGATTGCTGAAATTGAAACGTACTCCCTTGTTCTCCAGGTGGGCGCCTGATTGCTGAAATTGAAATGTATTCCCTTGTTCTTCAGGTGGGCGCCTGGTTGCTGAATCTTGAAATGTATTCCCTTGTTCTCCAGGTGGGCGCCTGATTGCTGACACTTGAAATGTATTCCCTTGTTCTCCAGGTGGGCGCCTGATTGCTGAAATAGACAAAAAAAAGAAACATTTTCTGCCCCTGTTCCAATCAAAGAAACATTTGTTAATGTAAAATGGTGGTTAGCTACTGGCATTCTTGTTGGCCATGCTCCCGCTTCCGATTTTGCTCTGACTTGCTTCTTTGAACTTGCTTTGACTTGTCACGATTTCCCAATTGACTTTTAACCCTCTGATCTTGATGACCCACATGTTTTACCTCGTACCACTGTTTGGTGTTTCTGTTCCCTTCTTGTGAACCTTGCTTCTCCCTCACAACCATCTGATTATTACTCTGATTTCCATTGGTCCTCCATGTTTTACTCTCTTTTGACATGTTCCCACCTTGTTGTGCCATCTAACTAGGAAGCTAGTAGTTAACTTTGACATCCTTCTTTTGTTTTTGAATAGAACTGACACTAAAGCACCTTCTAGACAGACTTCAAGAGAATGAAATGCAATGACCTCGAAGGTTTTGAGGGCAGAAAAACTCTGAAAACGAATGAGTTGTAATGAAGAGAAAAGGATAGGACTTATCTGAGCGGAAAGGCTGATTTCGTTGATCGTGCCATGCATTTTGGGTTCCAGCCTAGTCTGTCCAACCAATCAATTATCAACCACTATATTTGTTGTACCATACTTTCACACCCGACTCTCACCAAGCTCAAACCTTGCTTGTTTTGCCACGTTTCAAACAACCTTCAACCACAGACTTCTTTCAATTGCCCAACTGAAAGATCTCACTTTCGCCTTACAGTGCCCGTGAGGGTTTTCACCAATAAGACTCTCTCATTTTAATATCTTTCAAACTCACCTCGCCTTACGGTGCCCGTGAGGGTTTTCACCAATAAGACTCTCTCATTTTCATTTCTCTCAACTCACATCGCCCTATGGTGCCCGTGAGGGTTTTCACCGATAAGACTCTCTCATTTTATCCTTTTCCTTCTGTCACCAGAGTGTTGTCTCCAACATGAGTCGCTTTACCTAACCGTATTGACATTTCTTGAAATTGATCAGAAGGTCTTTCTTTGGACCGTAATGTGGCTTTTGGGCGGGTTTTTTAGAAAGAAAGGTATAAAGGCTCAAAAACTCAAATGTGGGTTCAACATTACAACTTTCGGAACCATATCACTTGCGACAACCATAACTTCTGCCCCAGTTTCTTTCTTGGGGATTCTTGGATTTCTCTTCTGTTGTGACTGAACCTCAGTGAGGCTGCCTACGTACCCTTTCGGGATCAAGTCAAACGTAGTTCAGGCCATAGAACTACTTTACTGCGGCGATCTTTCTTTCTTCTACTTTTCGTTTTCTTCCTTTTCATTTCTTTTCTTTTCCTTCTCTTTCCTTTTCTTTTTCCTTCTTTTTTCTTTTCTTTTCTTTTCTTTTTTTTTCTTTTCTTTTTCTTTTCTTTTCTTTTGGACTGTTTTTTGCTTGTTTCTCCGCTGACTTTCCCTGCTCGGGCTTTCGAATTTTGTTATTGATTCCGAAAGAGGGATACGAAAGGAAATATAATAAGGCTCAAAGGGATAACAAAGGATAAAGTGTTTGGGTAGCAGAACAAAATGCCTTCATCATTTCAATCTCAAAACATGCCAAATACAACCAGGTACACAAAGATAAAGAAAATCATACATAATATCTCTTGACTGCATCAGAATTGATGGCCATTTCTACACATTTTCCTTCCACGTCCGTTAGATATAGAGCGCCATTGGACAAAACTCTGGTTACAACAAATGGCCCTTGCCAGTTTGGGGCGAACTTTCCTTTTGCCTCAGCCCAATGAGGTAGGATACGTCTGAGCACCAACTGTCCTACTTCGAACTTCCGCGGACGCACTTTCTTGTTATATGCTCTTGCCATTCTTCGTTGGTACAATTGACCATGACACACTGCTGCCAGTCGCTTCTCATCAATCAAACTTAGTTGTTCCAGGCGAGTTTTGACCCATTCATCATCATCAATCTCTACCTCTGCGATGATTCGGAGGGACGGGATCTCAACCTCTGCAGGTATTACTGCTTCGTTTCCGTACACCAATGAGTAGGGAGTTGCTCCTAGTGAAGTACGGACAGTAGTGCGATAGCCTAACAAAGCAAAAGGTAACTTTTCATGCCATTGCCTTGACCCTTCTACCATTTTCCGAAGTATTTTCTTGATATTCTTGTTGGCTGCCTCGACTCCCCCATTTGCCTTAGGACGATATGGAGTGGAATTGCGGTGCATGATCTTAAACTGTTGACATGTCTCGGCCATCAAATGACTATTGAGATTGGCACCATTATCTGTGATGATTACCTTCGGGATCCCAAACCGGCACAGGATGTTTGAATGTACGAAATCGACAACTGCCTTCTTAGTCACGGATTTGAAGGTTTTTGCCTCCACCCATTTAGTGAAATAATCAATAGCTACCAAAATGAATCTATGCCCATTTGAGGCTGCTGGCTCAATCGGACCAATAACATCCATTCCCCAGGCAACAAACGGCCATGGTGCTGACATTGTATGCAATTCAGATGGTGGAGAATGAATCAAATCTCCGTGTATCTGACATTGATGACATTTGCGCACGAAACTGATGCAGTCCCGTTCCATAGTAAGCCAATAATAACCTGCTCGGAGGATTTTCTTTGCCAATATGTATCCGCTCATATGAGGTCCACAAACTCCCGCATGTACCTCAGCCATGATAACTGTAGCCTGTTTGGCATCTATGCATCTCAATAACCCAAGATCTGGAGTTCTCTTGTACAATACTCCTCCACTGAAGAAAAATCCGCTTGCCAAGCGTCGAATTGCTCTCTTTTGATCCCCTGTAGCTTGTGTCGGGTATACTCCCATCCGGAGATATTCTTTTATATCATGGAACCATGGCTCACCATCAAACTCTTCCTCCACCACATTACAATAGGCATGCTGATCTCGAACCTGAATCTGTAACGGATCCACGTAAGCCTTGTCCGGATGATGCAACATTGACGCCAAAGTGGCCAAAGCGTCGGCAACCTCATTGTGCATCCTTGGAATGTGTTTGAAATCTATTGATTGAAACCGTTGACGAAGTTCATGCAAACACTGCCGGTATGGTATGAGCTTCAAATCTCGTGTCTCCCACTCTCCCTGAATCTGGTGTACAAGAAGGTCCGAGTCACCCATGACCAAGATTTCCTGGACACCCATGTCTATAGCCAATCTCAATCCCAGGATACATGCTTCGTACTCAGCCATGTTATTGGTGCAATAGAAACGAAGTTGAGCAGTGACAGGGTAGTGTTGCCCTGTCTCAGAAATCAGTACTGCTCCTATTCCGACACCCTTGGCATTGGCAGCTCCATCAAAGAAGAGTTTCCATCTAGGCTTCTCGACCTGTTCTAATTCTTCAACATGCATTATCTCCTCGTTCGGGAAGTATGTTTTCAAAGGCTCATATTCATCATCAACGGGATTCTCAGCTAGATGATCAGCCAGCGCTTGTGCTTTCATTGCAGTCCGAGTCACGTAGACAATATCAAATTCCGTAAGCAGGATTTGCCATTTCGCTAGCCTCCCTGTGGGCATGGGCTTTTGAAAAATATACTTCAATGGGTCCAACCGAGAGATGAGATAGGTAGTATATGCTGACAAGTAATGTTTCAACTTTTGCGCTACCCAGGTTAAAGCACAACACGTCCTCTCGAGTTGAGTGTATTTTACCTCATATGATGTGAACTTCTTGCTGAGGTAGTAAATCGCCTGCTCTTTCCTTCCTGTGATATCATGCTGCCCCAGTACGCAACCAAACGAATTGTCTAACACAGTCAGGTAAAGGATCAAGGGCCTTCCAGGCTCTGGCGGGACCAACACTGGTGGACTAGCCAAATACTTCTTGATCTTGTCAAATGCTGCTTGACATTCGTCCGTCCATCTGACCGCAGCATCTTTCTTCAGCAACTTGAAAATGGGTTCACAAGTAGTGGTAAGCTGGGCAATGAACCTGCTGATGTAATTCAACCTGCCAAGCAAACTCATCACATCCTTCTTGTTCCTTGGTGGCGGTAGCTCCTGGATGGCTTTAATCTTAGACGGGTCTAATTCAATACCACGCCGACTCACCACAAATCCCAACAACTTCCCCGACGGGACTCCAAATGCACACTTTGCTGGATTAAGCTTGAGGTTGTACCTGCGGAGTCTCTGGAAGAATTTCCTCAAATCCCTAACATGGTCACATTGCTTCCTCGACTTTATGATCACGTCGTCCACATAGACCTCGATTTCCTGATGTATCATGTCATGGAACATGGTAGTCATTGCCCTCATATACGTTGCCCCTGCGTTCTTCAACCCAAATGGCATGACCCTGTAACAATAGGTTCACACCATGGCGTGATGAAGGCCGTCTTTTCCGCATCCTCCTCATCCATCAAAATCTGGTGATAGCCCGCATAATAATCCACGAAGGAACCAATCTCATGTTTGGCACAATTGTCAATCAATATATGGATGTTTGGGAGTGGGAAGTTGTCCTTTGGGCTCGCCTTATTGAGATCACGGTAATCAACACATACTCTGGTCTTCCCATCTTCCTTTGGCACTGGCACCACATTGGCTAACCAGGTGGGATACCGAGTAACCCGTATGATCTTCGCCTCAAATTGCTTAGTAACCTCTTCCTTAATTTTCACACTGATATCTGTTTTGAATTTCCTCAACTTCTGCTTGACAGGGGGGCATTCCGGATAAGTGGGCAATTTGTGGACCACCAGATCGGTGCTTAGACCCGGCATATCATCATATGACCATGCGAACACATCTTTGTACTCACACAACAATTTAATTATCTCCTCCCTGAGCGGGGCTTCCAAATGGACACTTATTTTTGTTTCTCGAACATTTTCCTGATCCCCTAGATTGATTGCCTCTGTGTCATTCAAGATAGGTCTGGGTTTTTGCTCAAATTGATATAACTCTTTACTGATTTCTTCCAAAGCTTCCTCGTCATCATATTCACCCTCACCATCACACTCGATTTCTTGTATTATTATTTCATATGGAATATCAAGACTAGGCTGGAGACTCCTCATGCATGACACATCATTGAAACCAGCATAAAAGGGACTGTACAAGAGAGAAGAAAACAAAATGAAGGCTATCAGAAGTGAAGAGAAAAGGAAATTGCATTTCATTAAAATTGTAAAATCACAAAGTTTAACTCATCCAAATGGACGGAACATAGAAATCTGAATTACAACCCTGGAAATAATCCAGATCTAATACTCAAAGGAAAATCCAAAGCTAACTACCATGACTCCTTCCGAGTTGGAAGAGGAGTAGCTTCCTAGTTATTAAGCTTGGCCTGAGACCCCACGAACTGCACATCAACTTTACTTGGACCTTCGCCTGGCTCCACCATATTCACTTCATCGAACACCCCTTCAAACTTTTCGATCAACTCTTTGTCAGGTTCTATCACCATAGAATTTGGTAATGCTGTTACTGGGTGTTGTTTAGTACCAGGCCGGACGAAGGAACGGGAAAGGCGAGGAATGGGTTTTGGTAGGGTCCACACTCTCTTTTTCATCTTTTTGGCTCTCCTTATGTCAGCAGCAGTGGGTTTGAATCCTAGCCCGAAAGTGTCCAGATTTTCGGGAAGAGATACTGGCTGTATGACTCCCTGCAGTGAAGCGCCCAACCCCTTTCCGGGCAAGAATCCATTCCTTATCATCTCTGAAGCTACCATAACAGATGCAACAGCTATCTTGGGTATAGGAACACACTCCCCTTCCGAGATTTTATCAACTGACACTGCGTCCATGACTTGGTACACCCACGGGCCTTTGTCATTTTCAACTTCCTTGAAGGATGTAATAGCATTACAGGAATTGTCCTCTCCATGGATCACGATCTCCTGCCGATCCCATTCAAATTTAACCATTTGATGCAAAGTAGACGGTACTGCCTTTGCGGCATGAATCCAGGGCCGTCCCAATAAAAGATTGTAGGAAACGCTGACATCAAGCACTTGAAACTCCATAGTGAACTCCACAGGTCCTATTGTTAGCTCCAACACAATATCTCCCACTGTGTCTTTCCCTCCGCGTCAAATCCCCTTACACAGATACTATTTTTATGAATTCTTTCCCTGTCAACTTTCAACTTTTCTAGGGTGGAAAGAGGGCAAATGTTTGCACTAGACCCATTATCAAATAGCACCCGAGTTACCACAGAATCTTCACACTTCACTGTGAGGTACAGAGCTCTACTATGTTCAGTTCCTTCCAATGGCAACTCATCATCAGAAAATGTTACCCTGTTCACCTCAAAAATTTTGTTTGCAATCTTCTCAAGATGATTCATAGTGATTTTATCTGGCACATGAGCTTCATTTAGAATTTTCATCAACGCCTGGCGGTGTTCATCCGAATGAATCAATAAGGACAATAGTGAGATCTGTGCCGGGATTTTTCTCAATTGTTCCACAATCGAATAGTCCTGAGCCTTCATCTTTTTCAGGAACTCTTCAGCTTCTTCTTCAGTAATAGCCCTTTTTGTCGGTGCCAGATTGTCTTTAGCTGCTTTAACCTTTCTCAATTCTTCAGGGGCAAAGCACCTCCCTGATCTAGTCAACCCATGAGTTTCGCACACTTCTTCTTTAACTTCCTTTCCTTGGTACATCACAGTCGCTCTGTCATAGTTCCACGGGACAGCTTTCTCACTAACCACAGGCAACTGGGTCACTAGTTTAATAATAACTGGCTCTGTTCGAGCGCCTTTTACAACCAACACAGGCTTAACAACCGCTCCTGGTAATGTCACCTTAACAGGCTCTGGTTCTATTATCATCACTGGTTCACTGACTGTCCGGTCCACTGCGACCAGGGCTTTCCCATCAACCAATTTCTCATTTGCTTTAGTTTCACTTGCCTTAATCATCATCACAGTTTGTGACGGCTTCTTGTATTCTCCCTTCTGCACTAACTCGATCATGTGAGCCTTATGATGAATTGGTAGCAGATTCTGCGTGATATTGGGAGTCTCCGGAGCCTGCACCTCAATTCTCCTTGTATCAATGAGTTCTTGAATGGCGGTTTTCAGATGCCAACATTTCTCCGTGTCATGTCCAGACGCTCCAGAGCAATACTCACAGCTTACTGAATGGTCCAGGTTCCTTGGGGGAGGGTTTAGTAATTTGGATTCGATCGGGTTCAACATGCCTAACTGCCTTAATCTGTGGTATAGGCTGGTATAAGATTCACCCAAGGGAGTAAAAGTCTTTTTCTTTTGCAACCTATCATTTTTAAATGCGGAATTGGGTCGGTAACTGGTTCCAGCGGCATTTCTGTTGGTTCTTGGGGGTGGGTAAGCGTTTTGAGATGGGTAAGTATTTTGGGGAGTAGGTGCGCGCCATTGTGCCTGGGTAGGAGGTTGAGAATATGTCTGGGCATGATGGACGGAGAAATGGGGAGTAGGAGGTGGGTAGTAATGCTGTGGTGGGCCATATGGAGTATGTGGGTAAGCTTGGGGGTGAGGGCGAGGTTGGTGATAATATGGTGACGGACTCCTGGACCAGACCCTTGATTCCACCACTGCCACTTCTTCCTTCTTTTTCTTTCCCAATACTCCTCCGGTGCCGCTTTGAATAGCCTGCGTAGTTGCTTTGAGTGCCGAATAGCTCATAATCTTGTTAGACTTGAGACCCTCTTCCACCATGCTTCCCATCTTTACGACCTCATTGAAAGTTTTCCCCACCGCGGACACCAGATGACCATAGTAGGTTGGTTCCAAAGCCTGAAGGAAATAATCAACCATCTCATTCTCTTTCATCGGAGGATCAACTCTTACTGCCTGTTCTCTCCAACGGAAACCGTACTCTCTAAAGCTTTCTCCGGGCTTCTTCTCGATTTTGGTCAATGACAGACGGTCCGGGACAATTTCGAGGTTATATTGAAAATGACATGCAAATGCTTGAGCCAGGTCATCCCAGGTGTACCACCGTGCATGATCTTGTCGTGTATACCATTCTAACGCTGCTCCACTTAAGCTTTGACTAAAGTAAGCCATTAACAGCTCATCTTTTCCTCCAGCTCCCCTCATCTTGCTGCAGAATCCCCTCAGGTGGGCCACCGGATCACCATGGCCATCATACAAATCAAACTTTGGCAATTTGAACCCCGCTGGCAGCTGGACATCGGGAAACAAGCACAAATCTTTGTAGGCCACACTGACTTGGCCACCCAATCCTTGCATGTTTCTGAAGGATTGCTCCAGGCTTTTTACTTTTCGAAACATTTCTTCCTGTTCCGGGTCCTTAGGCGGCTTATCAGTTTCCACCGGGAGCTCAAAGCGAGGAGTGTAGGAATACGGCTCAGGAGCTTTGAAGGTAGGCTCGGGAGGGTAGTACTGGCTGTCGTGAGTTGGAAACAATGGCTCACTGGAAGATCTCTGCAATGTGGCAGGTGGAGGCGCCACAAATACTGGAACAGTTGGCGGTGGAGGACATGGAATTTGTTTGGGCGGTGGTGGTGGCGGTGTCTGAGAGGTGGTTCCGTAGTACTGTTGGTACGTCGGGAAAGCGGGAGATGAGTTCACTGTGGGAGGATCTTGGGGTTGAGCTGGTGGTGGGAGGTAATTGGGGTTGGCAGGATAGACGGGTGGTGGATGTCCCTTCGACCAGGCCTAGTACATTTCGGCCATTTGTTGCTTTAGTTTGTACATCTCTTCTCTCATTGTGTTAACGTCCACTGCCTCCTCCTCTCTGGATGGGTCAATAATGCTCGCTTCCAAATCCTGATTGGCCATGTTTGACTTGTCCTTGGAACGGGTGTTGTAAGGATGGGTTGCCAGAATGCCAGTCAGCTTAAACACCTATCTGGACTCATCAACAACAACTTGGTTAGCGGTTAGGGCATTAACAAATAGATGATCGCACATTGATTGGTGGATGCACCTAAGCAGTCAATCGTTGCCTCTATTTACATGCGTAATCCCGGCTTTCATTTCTTTTCTTGCCAATTAGTTCCCACCCTTATCTTTTCACTTTGTTTTGCTCGCCCTCTTTTGGTTCTCTTTCATTTGGTTTTTTCCCTGTTCGTATCATTCCTTTCTGGTTTTTCCCTTTTATCATTTAGAAATGGTCGAATCCTATGGAGATTGCCTACGTATCACGACCCCGCGTGAATCAGACCAAGCGTAATTCGTAAAAAATAAATGCAAAGTAGGAGCATGATATTTTTGGCAATTTCAATTTTATTGATAGCAAACTTGTCTATTACAAAGACTCAAGACTACTAACAGACTCTAAGAACTACAAACTCCATCATCCCTATTCTAATTCAAACAAAAATACAGACTCAATCCACTGACTCTGGTAAAAAGAAATACAAACCCAAATGACCTAACTCCAAAAAGAAATACAGACTCGGAAGACAAACTTTTCCTTTTTTAGTAGAAGAAAGAGTGCAGACGCAAAGACAATTACGAATACATTAAAGCTCCTGGTGCCCGCGGGACATCATTCGGTCTCGCCACGGGCCTATATGCAAGTTCCCTTTGAAGTCTGTCCAGGTCGTTCATTATCTGCTTTACAAATATCATCACTGATGCCAGGAAGGTGGTACAAGTCATGTTCTCGCACATTTGACATTTCCTAGTAATGGAATGAGCAACGGTTAAGATTCTCTCTCGGATTCTTCCTTTCTCTTGAAGCAACCGCCCTATCTGTTGGGCCCTGGCCTCCAAAGTTCGCTCATCCGCTTGGCTTTGTTCCCGGAGTTGCTGCAAGTCCATTTCTAACTGTGCCAATGCCATGTAACACTGTTCTCTTTCGACTTTGAATTCTTTTGCCTGCTTGATCATACGGTTTTCTCTGGCAGTAACCTTTTTCTTTAATTCTGTGACCTCATTGTCATATTTTCCTTTTAACTGTTTAACCATGCAGGCCCGTTCTTCTGCATTTTTAGCCAATTGTTTCTGGACCCCAGCTAATTCCTTTTCTGCCTTGTTGCAGTCAAAACTGCAGTCGTTCACCTTTTGCTTTAGATTTGCTATAAGCTTTGCATCTTTGGCACTTCTGACAGGATTATCGGCCTCTAACTTCATTTTCTGGATTTGGGCCCGTAAGGCTTCATTCTCTTTGGCCAATTGTTTTTTCTCACCTTCATCAGCCGCGGCTTGCAAGCTATTTTCAAATCGGAGGTCTTGGACCTGTTTTTCCAATGCTCCTATGTGGGCCCTATACTCATTTTCTTTAGTTAACCAAGCCCACTGTTCTTGTGATGATTCAACAAATTCCTGGATGTGAGGTCGTTTGGCCGATCTTCCGAATGCGACGTCCCTTCTATACCAAGCCTGATAGTCAGGCGACACTTCTCCTTTGGCTCGATCTCGAACACAAGTGTTTGCCGTCAAATACTGACATTCGCTCCAGACTTGACGGACCATTGCTTCGGGAAACTGGCCATCAGGGCCAATCTCAACCACTTGCAAACTAAGATCATCATCCGTGGGTACTATCTGACATCTCCCCAGCTGCCTCAACACTCGATATGGTGCGTAAGGCTGAATGCTTCTAAGCCCCATCAGAAGGAAATGTGGTAGGGCTGCCGGCATGTATACGATTTCATCAACGGGTAACCATCCCAGTGTCCACTCTATTTGGCTAGCAGTGAGGGACCGAAAATATGTTGTCCAACCTGTGACTCCTTCTGGCAATTCAACCCCTTTAATCCTCGTGTAAAACTCTTCTATGCATGTTTTTTCTGGAGACCCATAGCTCAAATACTGAGGGCGATGACACAGATGCTCGATCATCCACATTTGTAACACTAGACTGCACCCTTCGAAGAAAGCTTTCTCGGCCTTGCAAGCTGTAAGAGCACGGAAGATGTCGGCCAATATCATAGGTGCCAGTGTACTTTTGGCTTGAGTAATTAATGTGCTGACGACCCCAGCTATTTTTATGTCAATGTTCCCATCCTTCCTTGGAAATACCAGAAGTCCCAGGAAAGCTACCATAAAGGCGAAACGTCGATGCTCTTCCCACTTTTGGCGGTTTCCTTTGCTACATATCTTACTTTATGGGTTGTTGAACCCCCCGATATGGCCGTATCGATGATATATGAAGCTCAGAGTGCAAAAGCCATTTGCCAGATCTGTGTTATGGACGGCTCTGACTATCTTCAAAGAGTCTAGAAATCTGTGCACGGCTACAGCTCTGGGGGCAACCAAGTATTTGTGCCTCAACGGAACCTCATCCTTTCCAATGTAGCCAGCTATTTCCTCTAATGTCGGGGTAAGCTCAAAGTCCGAAAAATGGAACACATTATGTGCTGGATCCCAACATGTAACCAGTGCTCTAATAATATCTCCGCGAGGCACAATATCGAGCAAACCGGTAAGCCCTTTCAAATGTTTCTTGACTGCATCTTGCCCTTCTCCGCCTAAGTCGTTCCACCACAAACGTAACTCCAAAGGGATTTTATGCATGATTGAAAATAATTCATTTTGAGTCGTGCTCATCCTGCACATTTATTAAGGTGATTTTAATCACTTATTTTGACCTAAAAGAGAAAAACGGCACAATCTCAGTTCCAATTTCCAATTTAAACAAACAGCCGGTATGGCGGATACGGCCTTTCAGCACTTCGTAAAGAAGATTTTAAGGCTGTGCCTGCTAACCGTTTAAAAAATGACTCAGGGTGGCTGTTCTTGCAAAAACAGCCTTCCGGCGCCCTTTTGGGGACATTTGGCTTATTTTTTACAAGAATGGTGTCACCCGACTTATTCATGACGAAATTAAAAATTTTGGCATTTTTGGCTATTTTTGCAAAAGGGGAGGTTGGACCTGATGAGGGTTGCCTACGTATCTCACATCCGGTGAGAATCAAACCAGCGTAGTTCGGGAAAATAAAACTAACTATTTTTGAAAACAAGACTCCTTTTTTTTTGTTTTTGTTGACGAATACACTATTTCTGAAAGCAAGATTCATTTTTATATTTTCTTTTTCAGTGGTAGATAAAATAAACTAATGTGAAAATAAAACCCTTTTTTGTCATTGGCAAACTAAAAAGAACTTTTCTTCTTTTTTTTTTATTTGATAAATTTGACAGCATTTCGGCACTACTTGGATATTGGTTTTTCTAATATAGCAAATTAACCCTCCACACTACTGTTTTCTCTTTTCCCCTTTTTGTTTTTCAATTTTCCAGATATTCAAAGCCGGTCAGCATGCGAGCCCAAAACAGATAAATGCACAAGTAAGATGCACTAGGACGGTCCATTATTCCGGGTACACCTGTCCTAGACGGACCCAACCCCTGTGTTGAGTCCCCTAAGTCAAAATGCACGTGATGCAGATAAGCGTTCCTACTAGGGATCCGGCATGAAGTCAAGTTCTTCTAGGTTCAAAACCTGGGTATGTGTTCTAGACTGTGTACCTGAGCGGACAACTCGAGTCGAGGAGGGGGCTACGTACCGGGAACCAAAAGGCCATCCGGCTTAGTAACTTGTCCAGCCTCTTTCTTATTTCAGGGTATTGACACTAACAGAATAGGGAGTCTCAACCAGTAAGCACATCCCCGGAGGTGAGGAGAGAAGGGTTTCGGCACAGTTTATATGCAATTCCAGATAATATCAAAGCGGTAAGAAGCAACATCTTGCACATTTAGCATGAAACATGTAGGAAAATCAGATAAAGCCAAATACAACAATATATCTAAGCTCGAATTCTGAACCCTGAACCAGAGATTCTGGGTTCTTGTCCCCAGCAGAGTCGCCAGAGCTGTCACACCTCCTTTTTTCACTACAACCCCGGAATAGGGTATAATAAAGGGTGTAAAGGAGTTTTTCCAATTAAAGGACAATCGGAACGGGATTTATTATTAATATTCAGAGTCGCCACTTGGAAGATTAATGGTGTCCCAAGTCACCGGTTGAATCCCGATCCGAGGAAATTATGACTCTGTTAACAGTCCGCGAACCAGAACTCCGAGTAAGGAATTCTGTTAACCCGGGAGAAGGTGTTAGGCATTCCCGGATTCCGTGGTTCTATCACGGTCGCTCAACTGTTGTATTTGTTTTTATCTGATTTTTAAACATGTTCTAACTTATGTGCTTTTATTAGTAAACCGCTTTTATTTTTATTTTATTTTTTTTAATAAGAATTGCAACGTCGTGAAAATGCGTCTTGAACCACGTCGCACCAGTGCACCCGTGGTTGTCAACACATTTCGACTCCGTTGAGATTTGGATTTGGGTCACATGAAATGCGCACCCGAATTTAGGAAGGTAATATTATTAAAATAACGCGCCTAAAGCAACTACGCGTTGTTAACTTTGCGAGGGCCATGGAAAATTTAGCTAATGGCACTCCTCGATTCTAAAAGAGTTATTATTAATTAAGTGAGGGCCATGAGTTCTGGGGATCACTATAGAAAGGTGCATCACTTAGCTATAATTGTAGTTAAGAAGATTATCTACATTATAGGTCGTCGACGGACTAGTGGTTAAACATAACCAAAATTACTTCAAAGCCAATTACGAAACAAGAATGCAATTAAATGTCACATGGCTCCATGGCTTAACCACTGATCAAAAGGGCCCATTACTAGAACAAATCAGAACTAAAATCAACACAACCAAACTTATCAAATTCACATCAACGCAGCATAAATGCGTTTGATGTTTAAATCAGTGACACATTTCTTCATCATCAATAATCCCATAACAATATTCTGTTTGTTCACTCAAGTCCAATTGAACAAAAATAAATACATCAACCAAAATTTTACATCCCAAAGACAAAAATTTTAACGAAATGTAAAAAGAAAAACCAGGTATTTATGAATAACGCTTCATATACAAAGACAAAGAATTAATCGAATTGAAGCATTTAGATTGCAATAAACCTCCAAATCCAATCACTTCAAAGCAATTTCAATGGAAAACAGAAAATCAAAAACAAAAACTATGGCTAATGTATCATTCCAACACCAAATAATACAGTAATTGACAAAGGAAGAAACAGACCTTTTATATATGGAAAAAAACTTCTTGAACACAAAGGTCGAAGCGAACAGAGGACTCGCCTGAAACTGGACCTCGACATACCCTCAAACTCGAACAACCATACCTCGACATT
Source organism: Nicotiana attenuata (assembly GCF_001879085.1). Classification (NCBI taxonomy): domain Eukaryota; kingdom Viridiplantae; phylum Streptophyta; class Magnoliopsida; order Solanales; family Solanaceae; genus Nicotiana; species Nicotiana attenuata. The sequence continues at coordinate 14,643 of NW_017676204.1, read as the reverse complement.
GATTGGTTTTTAGACGTGGTTTCAGGTGCGTANTTCTGTAATATCTAAGATCTAAGAAAGAAATTCTGAACTCCTATTGATTTGAAATTCAAAAATCTAGATACAGATCTGTGGAGAGGGTTTTGGGGAAATTTTTTTTGGGGCTCCTAAAACTTGTGAATCAAGGCAAATGAATGCCTATTTATAGGTGAACTTAGGGTCCAATTTCAGATTTTCCCTTTACCCACTAGTCCCTGTTTTAATTCTATTTTTTATCCTTTATTTTCTGACTTGTTACACAAGTAACTACCCTAAGTTTACTGAAATATGCACTATAGTCCATCCTAGAAGGTTCTATACCCATTACAATTCCTATTCTACCCTTACTTTACTTCAACAATTACCAATCTTAATGAAACTACCCTTTTCCATGCCTAAACTACCCTTTGAATCCCCTGAAATTACTGACCAAGCAAACCTAAACCTCCAACCCTGATAATTGGTCAAGGATTGACCATGGTTAACAAAAATCTAGATTATTCACATTAACTCCACTCATTACCTAGGCTGGTCAGTGAACCAAGGATTAACGATAAATGAACCAGGTTAAAATCAAATTAAAAGTAACATCTATTGATCAAATAATTGAAATCAAGCATATGAATCAAAATTGAGTCAAGATTAATCCTAAAAACGAATAGAAGGCTAAACAAAGATGAAGCCTAACTAAACTAATCAGTAACGATTAAACCAATACTAGTAGAGACAAACATTGATTCACACAAGATCACGAGAACAGAATCAATCCACATACAAGATTAAACTACAGAAAATCAAAAGCATGAGCAGAGAATCAACCATAAACGAAAAAAAATTGAATAAAGAAGAAAGAACTTACTGACTTGGACTTTTACTAAACACAATACATCAACTGAGCCAAGTCGAACCTTCAAAAACCCAGAAGAGGTTCAAACTTCTCCAACCCTAGATTTGAAATTGTATCAGTGCCTGTTGGATTTGGGGACAACGGTTTAGGGATTTGGGTATATGAGGGTGATGGGAGTGTATGGTATTAATCTGGGACTGTTTGGAGAAATTAGGGTTTTGGGGCGGAACTTTGAATCGGAATTCGAGGAATTCGGGTGATATTTGAGGGAGAATAGACATGGATGCGGAAAGGCGAGGAGGAGAGGAGCATGAGGTGTGATTTTGGACCGGTTTGGGGTGACCGCCGCCGGACACGGCGGAGATGGTGACAGTAATTTGAAGATTCGAGGAGTTGGGAAGGGAATTGAGGAAGAATGATCCCAGATTGGGAATGAGGAGATGGAGGAGGTGTTGTGGTGTGTTTTTGGGGGCGTTTGGTGATCGGCCGCCGCCGTAGGCGATTTCCGGCGGCGGACAGCGGCGGAGGGTGGTGGTCTGAGAGTCTTTGATGTTTGGTGGTGAGACGGGAGACGAGGGGGTAGGGGGGGTGCGTTTGGACACTTAAATATTAAGTGACCCAGGCTTCCCAACCGTCCGATCTTGTAACCTCGACGATCCAGATTTAATAGGCCAAAACGACGTCGTTTTGGGATATAACGGGATTGGACCGGTTTGTTGGGGTGGGTTTGGGCTAGTTCTGGAAGGGTTTGGGTTTAAAAAAAAATTGGGCTGGGTGATCTGGCCCAATTCTTGGTAGCCATTTTCTTTATTCTTTTAATTGCTTTCTTGTATTTTTATTGACTTGCTTTTATTCTATTTTTTGTATTTTTGTATTTTTTTATTTTTCTGATTTTATAAAATGCTAAACAAAACAAAGACCTAACTATTTAACTCCTAAAATTATTTAAAACTTTATTTAAAGATAAGTGCAACACTTAACAATTAAAAGTGCAAAGAAACTATTTCTCGCAATTTTCTTTAAATTTTATTCTAAACTAATTAATACCTAATTAATACTAAAATTGTGAAATTAAATCCTAAATGCAAAAATGCATATTTTTGTGTTTTCATATGAATTAAAATGCACGAATAAAAATGCAACAATTATCAAAAATGCCACCAAATTCACGGAAAATTACAAAATACTAAAGAAATTGTTTTGTCTGAAATTTATGGGAGTAATTCATATAGGGCAAAAATCACGTGCTCACAATAATCAGTGATGAATGCTCTTATATGGAATATCAGGTCAGTAAAGACACAGCAGGCTTTTGAAGACTGGTCAAAATGCATAGACAAAATCACTATGAATTCATTGGTCTAATGGAACCCAAGCAGCAAGCAAAAAAACTGGAGAGATATAGGAGACAAATTGGTTTTGGTCAGGCCATTTCGAATGTGTCAAATAAGATTTGGGCTTTTATAGATGAAGTCTTTGATGTGACTATAATGTATAATATGGTCCAACAGCTGACTCTTAAATTGTTTCATACAGAATCTCACGTTGAATTTGTGTTAACACTGGTATATGCTAAGTGTGACTCAATTGAGAGAATTGAATTATGGGATTCTATGTATGCTATGGCAACTGATATGACCATCCTATGGTTAGTAGGAGGAGACTTTAATGTCATTTGGGATGAAGAGGAAAAGTTTGGGGGACTTCCTGTTTCACTCAATGAGATAGATGATTTTAGACATTGTGTAAACACATGCAGTTTATATGATTTGGGATTTAAAGGAAGCATTTTTACCTGGTGGAAAGGAAGAGCTGAAGATGAATGCATATTTAAGAGATTGGACAGATGTTTGGCAAATGCAGAATTCCAAGAAACTTTCCCTGGGATAGAGGTAACTCATTTGTCCAAGACAGGTTCAGATCATAGCCCAATGCAATTGAAGTGTGATACTGATACTCCTCCAATAAAGAAACCCTTTAGATTTCTGAATTTTTGGGTGGAGCATGAATCCTTTAAAGAGACATTAAAAAAGAATTGGAGTGCAGATTTTCATGCCAATCCCTTTACATTATTTAATCACAAGTTAAAGAAGGTAAAGAAGGCTTTGTCAGGCTGGAGCAGAGCCACCTTGGGTGATATTTTTCAAAGGATAGCCAGTCTTGAGGAAGTTGTAGTGGTGCATGAAACAGAATTTAAAGCAAATCCCACAGTTCTGAATAGAGAGAGACTTCGAAGAGTGCAGGCAGAATTGATCAAGGTACTAGCATTAGAGGAAAAATACTGGAGGCAGAAATCTGGAATGCATTGGTTCAAGGATGGTGACAGAAACACAAAGCTCTTTCATGCTCAAGTTAGAGGTAGAAGAAAGTGGTTACAGTTAAATAGAATTCAAAACAGTGAGGGAAACTGGATTGAACAAGATGAAGAGATTGCAGTGGAAGCTGTAAAATTTTATGAAGGCCAGTTCAAGGAAACTTCACCTCCCACCTCATTTGATATTATAAACCATGTGCCAACCTTGCTTGATGAGGAGCAGAATTCCTTGCTATAGCACAACCTACTAAGGAAGAGGTTAAGAGGGCAGTATATGGTCTAGATGGAGATAGTGCTGGGGGACCTGATGGTTTACAGNTATTCCATTTTCGACTCCCAATTTGAAGATCACATGGTTTGAATTTCAGAGATGTGTACCTGAGATTGGGGAAACAAAGAAACAAAAAGGGATCAGCAATGTTAGCAGCAGAGATCAACAACAGCAACAACTCAGTCCAGATTTAACACTTGAAGCCACGAAATCAATTCCAAATCCAATATAATAGTAAACACAACACAGCTTGACTCCAAAAAAACTTTCCATACACTAATATCAATCCATCACGAACACTCAATGAACCAAAGATTGCTTCAGCAGGCTGGAAATTTTGAAATTCAAGAAGAAAACCAATGGAACAGTATTTTTCCCTCAAAATTCTAGCTGTCTGTATTTGCTATATTTTCAGCTCTCCCGTCTCTGCCTTGAAAGGCAAGTTTAAGATGCCTTTATAGGCAAGGGACTAGGCCAGACCTTATGTTTTCAATTTTGCACCCTGCCCCCCCTTTAATTCTCATTTTAGCTTAGGTGTCCCTCAATTACTGACTTGCTACCCAAGTTATGCTACCAAAAATCAGAAATTGCCATTCAAACCTCCAACCTAGAAGCTTCTAGGGACTTCTCAGATCAGTACCAAAAGATTCCCTAATTCAAATTTACCTAAAATACCCTTTAACGGCCCTATTTTTACCTTGAAACTCATGGACCAAGCTGACCCAGTAATTGAAACAGTCCAAACATGGGTCAACAATGATCCAACTCAAAAGAATTCAGCCTAATTCATACAGACCTGGGCTAATTCTTCTCCTTGGGCCCAGGTCTAGTTCCACGACGAGGCAGAAACAAACAAAAAAAAAACCTATCCAACTATGAATTGGGAATCAATTACTACCCAAATTTATAATTAAAAGAAACAAGAAACTTAGGCTAATCTAATACATCAAATAAACTAATTACTGATTAAAGAGAGATGCAAGAATGAACACATAATTATTGAGAAATAAAACATGCAAATAATCTGAACAAAATGATTTCGAATTCGAGACGAGCTTTTTCTGGAAATTGCACGACCTAAAATGAAATTAAGATGAACACATGCTTCAAACAAGAAGAAAAGAAGAAGAAGACAGATGCGGATAGCAAAACAAAAGAAAAATGGAAATAAAAATCAATAGTACCTCCCCCAATCCTCCTTGCAACAGAGCTTTGATGTATCTTTGAATTTGTGGCCGGAATAAGTCTCAATCGCGTGTTCTCAAATGAGAGCACACAACCGAGATCGATTCCAACCACAAAACTCCTAAAACCTTGCCGATTGGACTATTTGGAATTTTTAGGTCGTCCTTTCAAAATCCAGATTCGAATAATTCTATTAAGATTCGAGGGTAACGGGTCATAGATTAGGGAAGAGGAGGTGAGGGGGGTTCCATGGTATTGTTTTGGTATGGTTTAGGGTAGATTGGGGTCAGCGCCGCCGGACATGGCGGAGGCGGCGCTAGGGTTTCTAAAATTCGAGACATTCCGGTAAGATTTGAGAAAACACGGTTGAAGATTTGGGATTGGGTGGAGGAGGGGATGCTATGGTGAAGATTTGGTGGCGATTGAACGTCGGCCGCCGCCGTAGGCGATTTCCGGCGGCGGAGGCTGGTGGCCTGAGAATCTCTGATGTTTGGGGGTGAGACGGGAGACGAGGGGGGTAGGGGGGGTGCGTTTGGACACTTAAATATTAAGTGACCCAGGCTTCCAAACCGTCCGATCTTGTAACCTCGACGGTCCAGATTTAATAGGCCAAAACGACGTCGTTTTGGGATATAACGGGATTGGACCGGTTTGTTGGGTTGGGTTTGGGCTAATTCTGGAAGGGTTTGGGTTTAAAAAATTGGGCTGGGTGATCTGGCCCAATTCTTGGTAGCCATTTTCTTTATTCTTTTAATTGCTTTCTTGTATTTTTATTGACTTGCTTTTATTCTATTTTTTGTATTTTTGTATTTATTTATTTTTCTGATTTTATAAAATGCTAAACAAAACAAAGACCTAACTATTTAACTCCTAAAATTATTTAAAATTTTATTTAAAGATAAGTGCAACACTTAACAATTAAAAGTGCAAAGAAACTATTTTTCGCAATTTTCTTTAAATTTTGTTCTAAACTAATTAATACTAAAATTGTGAAATTAAATCCTAAATGCAAAAATGCATATTTTTGTGTTTTCATATGAATTAAAATGCACGAATAAAAATGCAACAATTATCAAAAATGCCACCAAATTCACGAAAAATTACAAAATACTAAAGAAATTATTTTGTCTGAAATTTATGGGAGTAATTCATATAGGGCAAAAATCACGTGCTCACAGTACCTCGATCAGAAATGATGGACACGGGTACACCGTGAAGACGGACGATCTCGTAGATATAGATCTTAGCCAACCGCTCTGAAGAATAGGTAACTGCTACTGGAATGAAATGTGCCAACTTGGTCAGCCTGTCAATAATGACCCATACCCCGTCGAACTTATTTTGAGTCCGTGGGAGCCCAACAACAAAAATCTATGATAATACGCTCCCACTTCCACTTAGGAATCTCCAGCCTTTGAAGCAAACCACCAGGCCTCAGATGCTCATACTTTACTTGTTGACAATTCAGACACCGAGCTATATATGCAACTATATCCTTCTTTATTCTCCTCCACCAATAATGCTGTCGCAAGTCTTGATACATATTGGTGGCACCCAGATGAATGGAATACAGGGAACTATGGGCCTCCTCGGGAATCAAATCACATAACCCATCCACATTGCGCACACAAATACGACCCTGCATCCGTAACACCCCATCATCCCTGATAGTAACATGCTTGGCACCACCATGCCACACCATGTCCTTAAGGACAAGAAAATGGCGATCGTCATACTGACGCTCTCTGATGCGCTCGTATAATGAAGACCGAAAGATCGTGCAAGCTAGAACACGAAAGGGGTCCGAAAAATCTAACCTCATGAACTGATTGGCCAAATCCTGAACATCTGAAGCTAGCATCCTCTCCCCAACAGGAATATACACAAGGCTACCTATACTCGCTGCCTTTCTATTGAAGGCATTGGCCACCATATTGACCTTCCTGGGATGATACAAAATGGTGTTATCATAGTCTTTCAACAGCTCCAACCACCTCCTCTGCCGCAAGTTGAGATCCTTTTGCTTGAACAAATACTATAGACTCCGATGATTCATAAACACCTCACACGACACGCCCACAGAGGTAATGCCTCCAAATATTCAGTGCATGAACATTTGGCTGTCAACTCTAAATCGTGAACAGGGTAGTTCTTTTCATGAACCTTCAACTACCGTGACACGTGTGCAATCACCCTGCCATCCTACATCAATACTGCACTGAGCCTAACACGGGATGCATTGCAATAGACTGTGTAATATCCTGAACCTCTGGGCAACACCAATACTGGCGCCGTAGTCAAAGCAGTCTTGAGCTTCTGAAAGGTCAACTCACACTCATCGGACCACCTGAACGGAGCACCCTTCTGGGTCAATCTAGTTAATGGGGATGATATGGACGAAAACCCCTCCACGAACCTTCAATAATAACCTGCGAAACCAGAAAACTTCGAATCTCTGTAGCTGAAGTGGGTCTAGGCCAGTTCTGAACTGCCTCAATCTTCTTAAGATCCACTTTTATGCCCTCAGCCAATAAAATATGACCCAAAAAGGAGATCGAGTCTAACCAAAACTCACACTTTGAAAACTTGGCATATAACCGACTATCTCTCGGAGTTTGAAGTACAATCCGAAGATGCTGCTCATGCTCCTCTCGACTGCGGGAGTAGATCAAGATATCATCAATAAATACAATCATAAAGAATCCAAACAGGGCTTGAATACCCGGTTCATCAAATCCATAAATGTTGTCGGGGCATTTGTCAACCCAAATGAGATCACTAGGAACTCATAATGCCCATACCGAGTCCGAAAAGTTGTCCTAGGGACATCCGATGCCCTAATCTTCAAGTGATGGTAGCAAGACCTCAAATCGATCTTCAAAAATACTTTGGCACCCTAAAGCTGATCAAATAAGTCATCAATCCTCGGCAACAAATACTTGTTCTTGATAGTGAATTTGTTTAACTGCCAATAGTCTATACACATTCTCATTGAACCATCTTTCTTCTTCACAAACAACACGGGCACACCCCTGGGCGAGACACTAGGTTTAATGAATCCCTTATCAAGCAAATCTTACAACTGCTCCTTCGGTTCCTTTAACTTCGACGGGGCCATATGGTATGGTGAAACAGAAATAGGCTGAGTGCCCGGAGCCAAATCAATACAAAAGTCAATATCTCTATCGGGTGGCATCCCTGTGGATTTGCAGGAAACACCTCTGGAATCTCACGCACAACTGGTACCGAATCCATGAGAGGAACCTCCGCACTTCAATCGCGAATATAGGCCAAATAAGCTAGACATCCCTTTTCGACCATACGTCAATCCTTGACATAAGAAATAACCCTTCTGGTAGAACGGCCAAGAGTCTCTCTCCACTCTAATCGAGGCAACCCCGACATAGCTAAGGTCACCATCTTGGCGTGACAATCCAATATAGCATGATAAGGTGATAGCCAATCCATGCCCAAAATATCATCAAAGTCTACCATATCAAGAAGTAGGAGATCTACACTAGTCTGAAGACTCCAAATAGCAATCACACACGAGTGATAGACACGATCTACAATTATAGAATCTCCTACAGGCGTGGACACATACACATGAGCACTTAATGAATCACGAGGCACAACCAGATATGAAGCAAAATAGGACGACAAGTAGGAATAAGTAGAGCCCCGATCACATAGAACTGAAGCATCTCGATGGCAAACTGGAACAATACATGTGATAAATGCGTTAGTTGACTCAGACTTAGGTCTAGCTGGGAATGTATATAATCGAGGCTGGGCCCCACCGCCCTGACCTCCGTCTCTCGGATGGCCTCTAACTGGCTGGCCTCCACCACTAATGGCCTGACCTCTACCTCTAGCTGCCTGACCCCTGCCTCTAGCTGGCTGAGCGGGCGGTGAAGCAACCGGTGTCGCAACCATGGCACGAGAACTCTGCTATGTCATGCTGCTCAACAATCTCGGACAGAACCTCTTGATGTGACCAATACCCCCACACTCAAAGCGGCCATCCTGATGTTGTGGCTGCTGAAGCTGAAGCTGAAACTGTCCCAAACAAGCAGGATAACCATAGTGGTAGCTCTGTATCGGAGGTGCACTAATAGGAGCTGATAGTGCACTGTAGGCTGGCTGTCCAAAATGAGGTACATAAGGACCACGACTACCCAAAGCACTGTGGGATAGCTGAAGCGCTGACTGAAGTGGCCAAGGAGGATGGCCTCTACCAAAATTTACCCTGCCTCCTAATGAGGCACCACTGCAACCACCGAAATTCCGAGGACTCTTATCAAACATCAGCCCCCTCTCGTAACCACGAACCATCTCGGTATGTCTAGGAATATCTACGGCCCTCTGAAAAGAAATATCATCTCCAGTCTCCTTAGCTATCTGTATCCTGATAGTGAAAGTAAGCCCATCAATGAATCTCCTCACTCTCTCCCTCTCAGTAGGGAGCAAGATAATAGCATGGCGAGTTAGGTCCACAAATCAAGTCTCATATTGGGTAATAGTCATACCACCCCACTAAAGACGCTCAAACTACCTGCGGTAATCCTCAGAGTGACAGGAATGAACTTCTCTAGAAATAGCTGTGAAAGTTGATCCCAAGTAAGTGCAAGCGAAACAGCTGGCCTATGTTATACCCCATATTTTCGTACGTGAAAGTACGCCATAAATAAATTGATGAAAGCTTGGAAATGAGATGTTATATCCCGTATTTTTGTATGTTAAAGTTGCGTCGTAAGTTAATCGACGTAAGTTTAGGAATGACATTATTTTGGGATTATAAGTATTATGCTATTTCAAACAAGTGATAAGTAAATTCGTGAAGGTGAGAGGGTAAGTGAATCGAAAAAAATGAATTTTGTCGAAGTTTGACAATTTGGGATAAAATACGGTCCAAGCTATAATACCCTGTATTTATGGAATATTGTCATACATAGTACCACATAACCATGATAGTAAGGTATATAAAGTGTGTTAAAAGTGAGTAGTAGTTTAAGTAATTTGAGATAATTCTTAATTATGTGGATAATTAGGAAATTATTAATTTTAGCGGAAGATTAACTATTTAATTAAGGCTTTTGGATAAGCATTAATGTGGCAGCAAAGGCAAGTGGGTAACAATGACTCTTTATTCATGTGCTATGTGGCATATTTAGAAGAAAATTGTGGCTTAGTCATCTAAAATGTGGGTCCCACACCCAAAAGATTAAAGAGACCTCTTTAATCCATTTTGAGTCTCTACGATTAAAAGAAGGCTTCAGCAAAGAAAAGATATACAAGAGTACGATCAAAATTAAAGGAGAGATATATCTATCTTCATAGCAACGTAAATAGCTCTAGCAAGAGATTCATATGATACTACGTAATGTTATAGCAACGATATTTTGCGATTCTAAGGGAGTACGGTACAATCTTTCTCAAGAATATCATACGGATTTTTCCCTACTTCGATCCTCCGTTATGTGATTTGTTGCAATTGCCGTATGTTAGAAGGACTGTTAAGAGAATTGACTCAGGTATGTTAAGGCTATATTCTTTCTTTTGGCATGATCCATACGATACAAATGAAACGAGCAAATGCACAACTTCCATAAATGACTCTATTTATAGAAATACTAGAGGTTCCTATATTCTTGATTCCCCATATGTCTTATTATTCTATCATCTGTTCATGGGTCTCAGAAAATACATAAGTTGATAAATTTTATTTCATGATATTAATCAAAGTCATAATAGTCTTATGACATTTCGAAAGATTTTATTAACGTACTTCTCATGCATTGCATTCATTTACATGTACATTTACCCATGACAAGATGGCGTTATATAAATGTATATATGTATGTATATATATGTATATGAGATATGGGAAAAGGTTACGTCGTTATATACGCACCACCACCTGATCAGCTGGTATACGTTGATGATTTGCCCACAGTGGCCGAGATGATATGATGGGATGCCCTTAGAGGCTTGATGATGTTATGAACGCATATACCCATGCATGGTATTACATTTATATGCATATTCATGATATTATAATATTAAATGATTCACAAAGCTATTGAGATATACATGTTGAGTCTTTTACTCCATGTTTCTCTCATGTCTATTATTTACTAATTTTCATTCCTTACATACTCGGTACATTATTTGTACTGACGCCCCTTTTGCCCGGGGATGCTGCATTTCATGCCTGCAGGTCTTGATAGACAGGTCGCGAGTCCACCAAGTAAGCTATCAGCTCAGCGGAAGGTGTTGGTGCGCTCAATTTCCTCCAGAGTTGCCTATTTGGTCAGTATGCATTGGACACGTATTGATTGGTATGTCGGGGCCCTGTCCCGTCCTTATGACGGTTATGTACTCTTAGAGGCTTGTAGACATATGTCATGTACGTAAAAGATTGTATGGCCTTGTCGGCCTATGTTTAGTGAATGAGTGATCATTTTGGTCTTATAGACCCGTATGTCTTATGTATAAGTTGGTATTACATGTTTTATTCTAGTCATCCTACGACAGCCTTTTTGTCTCATTCACTTTTGATAGCATGATACGAAAAGATACGTTATGTTGGTATTCGGTTAAGTAAGGTACCGGGTGCCCGTCGCGGCCCATCGGTTTGGGAGTGACAGTCTAGTCAACATATAATCTCTCTACCGTCTCGATAGTCACTAGTCAATAGCTTTATATTCTTATTTAATTTTAGTTATTAATCATGTAAATCTCAATTGTTGATCAGCTTGGATAGCAGTCAAGCTAGAAACTACGAGAATACTGTTTAAATCCAATTCCTATGGATATGATATTATACTATAGTATATTTGATTAGCGAGCAGAACTTAAGTGTGTGTTTTGTGCTCTTCATTGTTCGTATCCAGTGCATGATGGAGACTTGAGTTACAGCTGCACAGCATTCGCAGCACTGGAGTCCCCTTCTACATAACCTTAGCTGTTTATTTTGATTCAGACAGTTATGCTTTTATTCAGACTATTAGTTGCAGTACTCTAGTCGCTCGTGTATTCGTGACACCAGTTCTGGGATTTGTATTTGTATATCGCCGTTTATCAATTTTATCTACTTTATTTTAGTTTATTCAGCTTATGGGTTCTCATTTGATTGGAATTGTTAGAAATGGCTAATAATTATATCTAACATTGTCTTGCCTAGCAAGTGAAATGTTAGGCGACATCACGGTTCCGAGGGTGGGAATTCCGGGTAATGACAAGTTAGTATCAGAGCACTAGGTTGACTAGGTCTCACGAGTCAAGAGCAAGCTTAGTAGAGTCTGGGGGATCAGTATGGAGACGTCTGTATTTATCTTCCATAGGCTATGGAGTTTAGGAAAAATTTCACTTCTTTCCTTCTCTATCGTGCCATTTTATTCTATCATTGATGATTGAATCATTCTATTCTTGTTCTCTCGCAGATGGCGAGAACACGTACACATCTACAGCCAGAAAGAAGTCAGAGCCCCTTGTGGCAGCTACTACCAGGGACAGAGGCCGAGGTCGAGGTCGAGCCAAAGGCCAAGGAAGAGGCAGAGCTCAGCCTAGAGCTCGAGCAGCAACACCCGCAGTGGAGCCTCAGGTTGATCACGAGGAGGAGGTCCCAGCTCAGACCATACCCGTCGGACCAGTTCAGGTCCCGGAGGGGTTCATAGCAACTCCAGTGCTTCAGGATGCTGTAGTCAGTCCTTATGGAGAGTGTGACCTAGACCGGTGCATTTTTGATGACACCAACCATCTCTCGAGCTAGGGGAGGAGCACAGACTCCCTCTACTCATACCTCGAAGCAGGTGGCTCCCTTATATCAGACTCCAGTAGCCCTGCCAGATGGGGTAGTTTAGTTGGTTGTTGCGTCACAAGGCGATGATAGGACCACTATGTCTTCTGAGGCCTTGTTGAGGTTGGATAATTTTCCCAAGCTCTTTCCTGTTCATTTTAGCGGTGCATCTTCTGAGGACCCACATGATTACCTGGATCGTTGCCACCAGGTGTTGTGGAACATGGGTATTGTTGAGACCAATGGGGGATATCACTGAAGTATGTGGTGCAGCGGTTGAAACTCCGCTGTGATTCCCAGCTCGTAGTCAACCAAGTCATAGGGACTTTCCAAATGAAGGAACAAAGGTTGCAAAGATACCAAACCGAGATCTGCAAGCTACTACCTTAGTTTGACGAATGCCGGCTCGACCATATTCCACGTGCATAGAACACCAAAGCGGATGGTCTTGCCAAACTGGCCGTAGCTACAAAAATCATCACGACTGGGGATAAAAGTGTAGTCCACCTCCTCAAATCATCACTCGACCAAATCGAGGTAAGAACCGTAAGCTTAACTTGGGATTGGTGCAATCATATTATTGCCTATTTACAGGGTGGCACACTTCTAAACAACAAAAAAGAAGCCAAGAAACAAAGAATGCAGAACAATCCTTCAGGAACATGCAAGGACTGGGTGGCCAAGTCAGTGTGGCCTACAAAGATTTGTGCTTGTTTCCTGATGTCCAGCTTCCAGCAGGGTTCAAGTTGCCAAAGTTTGATTTGTATGATGGCCATGGTGATCCGGTGGCCCACCTGAGAGGATTTTGCAGCAAGATGAGGGGAGCTGGAGGAAAAGATGAGCTGTTAATGGCTTACTTTAGTCAAAGCTTAAGTGGAGCAGCGTTAGAATGGTATACACGACAAGATCATGCGCGGTGGTACACATGGGATGACCTGGCTCAAGCATTTGCATGTCACTTTCAGTACAACCTCGAAATTGTCCCGGACCGTCTGTCGTTGACTAAAATCGAGAAGAAGCCCGGAGAAAGCTTTAGAGAATACGGTTTCCGTTGGAGAGAACAGGCAGCAAGAGTTGATCCTCCGATGAAAGAGAATGAGATGGTTGATTATTTCCTTCAGGCTTTGGAACCAACCTACTATCGTCATCTGGTGTCTGCGGTGGGGAAAACTTTCAATGAGGTCGTAAAGATGGGAAGCATGGTGGAAGAGGGTCTCAAGTCTAACAAAATTATGAGCTATTCAGCACTCAAAGCAACTACGCAGGCTATTCAAAGCGGTACCGGAGGAGTGTTGGGAAAGAAAAAGAAAGAGGAAGTAGCAGTAGTGGAATCAAAGGTTTGGTCCAGGAGTCCGTCACCATATTATCACCAACCTCGCCCTCACCACCAAGTTTACCCACACACTCCATATGGCCCACCACAGCATTACTACCCACCTCCTGCTCCCCATTTCTCCGTCCATCATGCCCAGACATACTCTCAACCCCCTACCCATGCACAATGGCGCGCACCTGCTCACCAAAATACTTATCCATCTCAAAACACCTACCCACCCCCAAGAACCAACAAAAATGCCACTGGAACCAGTTACCGACCCAACCCTGCATTTAAAAATGATAGGTTGCAAAAGAAGAAGACTTTTACTCCCTTGGGTGAATCTTATACCAGCTTGTACCACAGATTAAGGCAGTTAGGCATGTTGAGCCCGATTGAACCCAAATTACCAAACCCTCCCCCAAGGAACCTGGACCATTCAGTAAGCTGTGAGTACTGCTCTGGAGCGCCTGGACATGACACGGAGAAATGTTGGCATCTGAAAACTGCCATTCAGGAACTTATTGATACACGGAGAATTGAAGTGCAGGCTCCGGAGACTCCCAATATCACGCAGAATCCGTTACCAATTCATCATGAAGCTCACATGATCGAGTTAGTGCAGAAAGGAGAATGCAAGAAGCCGTCACAGACTGTGATGATGATTAAGGCAAGTGAAACTAAAGCAAATGAGAAATTGGTTGATGAGAAAGCCCTGGTCGCAGTGGGCCAGACAGTCAGAAAACCGGTGGTGATAACAGAACCAGAGCCTGTTAAAGTGACAATCCCAGGAGCAGTCATTAAGCCTGTGTTGGTTGTAAAAGGCGCTCGAACAGAGCCAGTTATCATTAAACCAGTGACCCAGTTACCTGTGGTTAGTGAGAAAGCGGTC
>NW_017676203.1:23709-49784 GCF_001879085.1 Nicotiana attenuata | reverse complement strand
CCAAATACCTCCGGGACTGATAGGATTAGGGCGGGTAATAGCATGCAATAAGAAAAACGAGACCATTCCGCATTTAATACCTTAATGGGGTGGGAAAGGGTAGATATGGACATGATGACTACACGATAACACCACGTGTATAATGGGTTACCGGGTGTTGTGTGGGGTGATCCATATTTTTTATAAACCTAGGACCCTCCTCCCTTTACTCGTTTATTTTATTTCAAAACTGTATTTTTTTCACAAATTCCAGCTTCTTTGACTGCTTTTAACTTCAATTACTTGCAACAATTATGTGAAAACCTCCTCCCTTCACTCGTTTATTTTATTTCAAGACTGTTTTTTTCTCAAATTCCAGCTTCTTTAACTTTTTTTAACTTCAATTACTTGCAACAATTATGTGAAAACCCCCTCATATGTGTAACTCTTGCTTGTCTACTTGTCGTTTGCGCTAAAAGTCACAATTATAGTATGACCGGGAAACACACTACTGGATCTCGAGGGGTGCCTAACACCTTCCCCTCGGGATAATTTCGAGCCCTTACACAATCTCTGGTTTGCTAAATCAAAATTCTTCTTAGTGTCCTAATGCACTTAATCATTAGGTGGCGACTCTTCAATTCAAACCCAATTCCCAAAAGGAAACGAGTTGTCCTGCCAAATGTCATAAACCCAATTTCGCGAGAAAAAGGGGGCATCGACACACACACACGGTCCGTACACCAAATCATCAATACTTCAAAATACAGCAAAATAGAAGGAAAGCAAGGTACGAGGACTATCTAACATGTACAACAGATATAATAGCAAAAGTACAGTTTCATTAACTCATCCCACAGAGGGAAAACAAAACACCAAATAAACACAAGGAAAGGGTATCCCACATAACATCTGTTGCAACGTGCAACCCGATCCCAAATCAATCTAAATATGGATACCTAACGAGCCAAAGTGCTCTGGCTCACTTATCATATATATGCCAACATCAAGTACGATAAGATGCAAAAATATAACTGTGGTAAAGTGAATATATATAATACAAAATGGAGGAAAACAAGCACAACAAAAGTAAAATGAGTAAATCAACATCAGAAGGACTATCTTGGCCATATCGCCATAAGGCCTGAACGGGATTACCACATGCGTGAGAATAATCGTACCACTCCACTGTCCATTATAACATAAGAGAGAAACACATAACATAAGCGAGGGGCACAAATAATATCCATTCCGCCCGGTAGCATGACCATGATATCAACGTCACAAGAGTACCCAGACCTGATCGGATATAGAATACAGTTCTCTTCGGGCTTTCAAAAAGCCCCCAAACAAATTCCGATCATCCCCAAACAAGTAGATATCCTTCAAAAAGTCCATAGCAACCTATCAATGATTTACGCCATCAGTTATCCCATTCTTAACATTTCTTCACAATCTGCAAACAAGAAATATTCTGCTTATGAGGACACCCAGCCCCGAAACCTCATGAATACCAGAACTGCCATACCTGATCTCAACTAAGCTACTCAAATTGCAAATGTGTCACTCACACTGCATCGTCTTACGAAATCATCCAAATAGATCTTCCATATCACGTAGCAAACTTGAACTTCAGAACCCCCAAAATCTGGTAATCACTGTACCATAGGTCAAGCATTCACAACCTAGATCACATGGTGCCTTCGTAAAAGGCACGCTCTTCACATGCGATATCCAATAATGACGACATTCTATTAACTTCTGATATCCATCCAGGGGAAAATCATAATGCACAACATATGCCTTATGTCCGTAGCAGAAACCCAACTCAAGTTGTGGTTGACACCATCTAGAACTCTCCGAGACCCGTCCATACATAATAAAGCCATCAGGACTGACTCTTCCCAACTAAATCGAGTTAGCCAAACCATCCAACCCAAAAGTACTGCCACAAACACCGGTAGAGAGTTACAACCCAAAAAGGACCAATTACTTCCATTGCTATGATGACCTAACACCACCGAGCTGACCCATTATTTTTTAATACTCCTCAGCTTTTCCTCTTGGTAACACTTATCCATGTCGTTAGACAACGATCTTAAAGTAAACGCTTAATGCAGAAGACCCTAGCACGAACCACGTAGTCTAGAAGCACACAAACCACTATATTTCCGTTGAAGCACCCCCATAATGCCGCAATCGAGATGCCCATGCTGATTAGGCCTTTTGTGAATCTAAAATTGTTTCTCTAACCCTTTTTGATACCGAAATCTTGATTCATTAATGACGCAGAAATACCGCAAGTCCCAATATCATCCCACGCAAATCTCAAATCTTAATCATATACAAATTTCGGGGAAACCTTTCAATACTATATACATACACCTATGGCCAAAGCTAATATAAAACCTGATCCTGCAAGCTGCTCGTCAATAGTAAACTCCCCCACTTGGAGTGAAGCCATAACATCTGATGAACAACAATACTATCCTTCACGCTCGTACATCATCAATCATGGGATACGTCGAATCATCTACTAAGCGCATGTCCTTTATCGTGACAATCGAACTCGCTTCCTCCAGTGCCTTGAATGATACAAGATACCTTCCACTGAGTAGAAATCACATAAGAACCACATAGTCTCTAATACCACTAACCATCTTCAAATCAACCTCCACCTCGTGGCCCATCCGCAGCATCACAAACCGTTGGCGCATTGCTGACATCAAACGCTCAATATCGTACACGAGTGGATGCAAAGGAACATAAGATACATGATTTAAGCTGAATCAATGCTGCACGACAAGGAATGAATGAAGTGGAATTTCCTTATTTAGTGGCAAACTCAACAAACAACTATTAAACATGAACTTAAATTTTCTATACAAAGCTTACAATCCCAAAACCGGTAATACAAGTCATAAGCTTTTCTAAAAGTAACTATATGTAATAATAGATCATTATAGTAAAGTAATGGGAAACAATGGAAATAAATACAACAGAAGGTGACTTCGGAACCCACAAATGTCCAGTGGGTGTACCTTGAAGTCTCCAGCTGCACAAGTATAAGTGTCAAACCAACTTGATCCGTAACACCTGATTCTGCGCGAAAGCATTGCATGAGTACACCACAGTGGTACCCAATAAGTATCAAGCCTAACCTTGGTAGATTAGGGACGAGGCCAAGTCAAGACACAGGACGAGGCCAGGTCAAGCCTAACCAAGTATTTAAGAAACAACATAGTTGGGGTACAGATGAAGTATGATTGTGTTAAAGTAAAGAAAACGATGACAACACAACCAATCAAATCATTCCTCATACACGAATTTCAACAATCCTACTTCTCGTAACCTTAGATAGTAAATCACAACTTCCAAACGTTGCACACATGGCACCTTATGCCCATATTTTTCCATATCACTTACGCATAGCAAAATCCACTTGCTACCAGGTACATAGCATCCGTGTCAAATGCTGATAAATTATATTCAAGGGATTTATGCATATATAATAAAGTTAAATTATAGTTTCTGAACCAAACAGGAAATCAATGAGAAAATTAGTTTATATTGGGAAACATTTGGGTGAAGAGAATAACATTTCAACTAAACCAAGGCATCGAATAAGCTACTTATTTGAATATAGAATAATAAATTAAAACATAATTGAAATTTCTTTTTGTTTGGTGAAGTAAAAAACATAATATTGGGTAAGGAGATTAAGTTGAGAAATCGATTAAAGTGAAATATGACAACCATTAAAAATAGTAAGGTACTGAATGTAATGGCGAGTGTTAACATAAGAGTCATATAATGTAAGCATGTTATTTATTGTTTTATTTAAAACCGTTATGTTACTGACTACTCGACAGGGTATGAGATAATGACTCGGCGTAGTAAATTCATCTCGAAAATCAATTCACAATATAATAGTAATCGGAAAGGAAAATAGGAAACCGCAAAGCAGTAAACTAATGCAACCAACTCAATCCTCGAAAATCTCTAAAAACCATAAATACCAATCCTCAAGTCTAATACGAAAGAACCGAAGCCAGCACACTAAAACAATAAATACAAAACACATAAACCGTTGCGGAGGCACAACCCGATCCCACCATATAATCAGAGTCAATATCATAATTATCCCTTATTTCACCATATCAATCCACCCTTATTTCACCCGTTGCGGCGCGCAACCCGATCCCACCATATAATCAGAGTCAATATCATAATTTTCTCCCTTATTTTACCATATCAATTCACCCTTATTTCACCTGTTGCAGTCCGCAAACCCATCCCACCGTATCAATATAAATCCTCCCTTATTCCACCTGTTGCGGCGGGCAACCCGATCCATAAATAAATCAATTACATCAACAATCCAATACTCAATTTACAAGAATTTCTACAATCATATGGTATGAATACATGGCAATGAAGGAATCACGTAAAAATCAAGGAACGCCAAAAATATTACAAAAGAAACAGGACAAACGAAGCACGAGACAACTAAGGCGTGCAATTACAACAATTAAAACAAGTAGCAGGTAAGCACGGAGTCATGGAAGAAATGCAATAATTAAGAGGTCACAAGACAATAAGGAAGGCAACAACTTCAACTAAAGCATATAAATGCAAAATAACAAGTAAAAGGAAGAACAAGTGCTAACAACGTCAATTAGAGCATGTAAGAGTAGATTAAAATGATTCATATCACAGGTTATGACACTTCAATTAAAGGCACGGAAAGTGTTTGGATACTCAAAACCGGTCAAATACCACATATAGGCCGTGTACCACTCGTCACCTCGCATACATGGATTTCACATAACACGAATAATACAAATACCTCAAATCCTGAGAGGTAGTTTTCTCCACACAAATTTAGGCAAGATACTTACCTCAATTCGGTCAAGTCAATACCCAAATTAGCTTTTCCTTTACAAATTCACCTCCGCTCAGCTCAATCTAGCCACAGACGACTTAAATACATCAAACAATGCAATGGAAAACTATTTCAATTAAAAAAGTTATGATCTTTGTACAATTTCTAAAAAGTCAACAAAAGTCAACCCAGACCCGCCCGGTCAAAACTCG
Organism: Nicotiana attenuata; assembly: GCF_001879085.1. Taxonomy (NCBI): domain Eukaryota; kingdom Viridiplantae; phylum Streptophyta; class Magnoliopsida; order Solanales; family Solanaceae; genus Nicotiana; species Nicotiana attenuata. Next base: position 44,708 of record NW_017676203.1, on the reverse strand, counting down.
GTCTTAAGGGTAGGTCATCACTACCCATAACCTCACGAGTCTATATCCTGCTTTGTTTCCAAATGCGAGTCCAATTCGACTCTCAAATGCCAAATATTTATTTTACGAAACTTTGACAAAATCTCCAAACTTTTCCGTTAGATTCTCATGAATTTGATGTTAAATCTAATGTAAAATCATGAAATATAATTGAAAGTCAACTAAAATTACTTACCCAATAGTTTGGTATTAAAATCCCTCCACAAAATTGCCTCTCATCGAGGCTTGGGTTCAGAATATATCAAAATGAAGCTAAGTCCCGAAGTGCTCAGCTTTACACAGGATGCAGAGGTAGCATTGGCGACACAAGGTTCGCAAATGTGAACCCCGCAAAAGCAACGCTTGAACAGTTTTGCATCTATCGCAAACGCGATAAATCAGGTCGCAAATGCGATGATAGGGCGTTCACAAAAGCGGCCCAATTGTTCGTAAAAGTGAACTACTACTGCCCAGTACACCATCTCATTTGCGAGACTGGCTTCGCAAATGCGAAGCCCGACAGTTCCCAGCCCTTTCGCAAAATAGATCACAAGTCCGCAAAAGCGGTAGTCGCAAATGCGACCCTCAACTTGCAAATGCGAGATCAGAACACCAACAAATCTAGACCTTCTTCGAAACACTCTGAAACGTGTACGAAACTCATCTGAGCCCTCAGGGCTCTAATCCAAATATCCACACAAGTCTAAAAATAACACACGAGCTCGCTCGCACCATCAAACATCAAAATAACCTCTAGAATCACGAATCAGACGCCAAAATGCATGGAAATTCCCATGAGCTTCATGAACTTCTAGAATCGCCACCACGCGTCCGAACCATATCAAATCAACTCCAAATGGCACCAAATTCTGCATGTAAGTTCCATATGATGAAACAGACCTATTCCAAGTCTCAAAACAAAAATTTGAACCCGGTAGCCTTAAACTCGAACCATGGTAAAACCTAGGAAAATTCGGGCATAGGACCGAGTCCAAAATCACCATCCGGACCTACCGGAACCATAAAATATCCGATCCAAGGTAAAATATCCAAAAAGTCAAACTTGTTCAATTTCTTCAACTTCGAGCTTCACAAATGAGAGTCACCACTTAAAATCATTTCCGAACCACTCAAAAAACCCGAGTCGATGATGCCCGCAAGTCAAAATACAATAGATGAAGCTACCCATGAACTCAAAGTGCCAAAATAGACGCAATTTCTCAAAGAACCAATCGGGTCATTACATCCCCCTCACTTTAACATACGTTCATCCTCGAACTTGCCAGGAGTCATTCCGAAGCTATCAAATCACTGCATGAGCTCATCATACATACACCCGGGGGTGCTTCCATCCCGAATCCTTGTAGTCCCGACAACTGAACTTAACTGAAGAATCTCACTTCATTATTAGTCCATAAACTTAGGACAAACCTAATCTTCAACATCTGAAACTCATCGTAGAACCCGGATCTCGCATCAATACGCTGTGTAAGCCTGGAAAAGTTGAATCGAGCCACAAACCAACCCAGGGTACAATCACATGATGTTCCACACAACTCAATTGCCCGCAGCAATAACTTTAGACCACCATACCTGTCCAATAGCAACCTGGGTACAGGTAATGCACTTTACATCAAATAAAACCTTGTTCCGAACCTCCGCAATGTGATAAAAGAAACATGAAGAAGCTCATAATCACCCATGAAATTAACAAGCCAAGAAGCTCTCTCGTCCGCCAAGGGCTATTGCTCAAATTTTGAGCGGAAATAGCACCATCCTTCCAAACACTCCTCATCCCGATACGATAGGGAAATATCAGGTCTAGAAACCTCATCTCAGCCAATACAAGCAGCGCAACTGACCATTCACCTGATACCACATGGATTCTCACACAACACGGTCCGTACACCAAATCAGCAATACATCAAAATGCAGCAAAAATAGAAGGAAAACAAGGTACGAGGACTATCTAACATGTACAATAAATATAACAACAAAAGTACAGTTTCATTAACTCATCCCACAGAGGGAAAACAAAACACCAACTAAACACAAGGAAAGGGTATCCCACATAACATCTGTTGCAGCGTGCAGCCCAAAGCCAAATCAATCTAAACAGAGATACCTAACGAGCCAAAGTGCATTGGCTTACTGATCACATATATGCCAACATCAAGTACGATAAGATGCAAAAATATAACTGTGGTAAAGTGAATATATATAATACAAAATGGAGGAAAACAAGCACAACAAAAATAAAATGAGTAAATCAACATCAGAAGGACTATCTTGGCCATATCGCCATAAGGCCTGAACGGGATTACCACATGCGTGAGAATAATCGTACCACCCCACTGTCCATTATAACATAAGAGAGAAACACATAACATAAGCCAGGGGCACAAATAATATGCATTTTGCCCGGTAGCATGACCATGATATCAACGTCACAAGAGTACCCAGACCTGATCCGATATAGAATACAATCCTCTTTGGGCTTTCAAATAGCCCCCAAACCAATTTCGATCATCCCCAAACAGGTAGATATCCTTCAAAAAGTCCATAGCAACCTATCGATGATTTACGCCATCAGTTATCCCATTCTTATCATTTATTCACAATCTGCAAACAAGAAATACTCTGCCTATGAGGATACCCAGCCCCAAAACCTCATGAATACCAGAACTGACATACCTGATCTCAACTACGCTACTCAAATTGCCAATGCGTCACTCACACTGCGTCGTCTTACGAAAACATCCAAATAGATCTTCCATATCACGTAGCAAACCTGAACTTCAGAACCCCTAAAGTCTGGTAATCACTGTACCATAGGTCAAGCATTCACAACCCAGATCACATGGTGCCTTCATAAAAGGCACGCTCTTCACATGAGATATCCAATAATGACGACATTCTATTAACTTCTGATATCCATCTAGGGGAAAATCATAATGGAAAACATATGCCTTATGTCCGTAGCAGACACCCAACTCAAGTTGTGGTCGACAACATCTAGAACTCTCCGAGATCCGTCCACACATAATAAAGCCATCAGGACTGAATCTTCCCAACTCAATCGAGTTATCCAAACCATCCAACCCAAGAGTACTGCCACAAACACCGGTAGAGAGTTACAACCCAAAAAGGACCAATTACTTCCATTGCTATGACGACCCAACAGCACCGAGCTGACCCATTATTTTCGAATAGTCCTCGGCTTTTCCTCTTGGTAACATTTATCCGCGTCGATAGACAACGGTCTTAAAACAAACACTTAATGCAGAAAACCTTAGCACGAACCACGTAGTCCAAAAGCACACAAACCACTATATTTCCTCTGAAACACCCCCATAATGCCGCAATCGAGATGCCCATGCTGAATAGACCTTCTGTGAATCTAAAATTGTTTCTCTAACCCCTTTTGATACCGAAATCTTGATTCATTAATGACGCAGAAATACTGCAAGTCCCAACATCATCCCACGCAAATCTCAAATCTTAATCATATACAAATTTCGGTAAAACCTTTCAATACTATATACATACACCTATGGCCAAAGCTAATATAAAACCTAACCCTGCAAGCTGCTCGTAAATAGTAAACTCCACCACTTGGAGTGAAGCCATAACATCTGATGAACAACAATACAAACCTTCACTACTCGTACATCATCAATCATGGGATACGTCAAATCATCTACTAAGCGCATGTCCTTTATCGTGACAATCGAACTTGATTCTTCCATTGCCTTGAATGATACTAGATACCTTCCACTGAGTAGAAATCACATACGAACCACATAGTCTCTAATACCACTATCCATCTTCAAATCAACCTCCACCTTGTGGCCCATCTGCATCATCACAAAGCGTTGGCGCATTGCTGACATCAAGCGCGCAATATCATGCACGAGTGGATGCAAAGGAACATTAGATACATGATTTAAGCTGAATCAGTGTTGCACGACAAGGAATTTAAAGAAGTGGAATTTCCTAATAGTTTCTGTAGCCTCTCGAAGAGAAGTACAGATGTCTTCGTACCGATCTGCAAGACTCTACTAAACCTGTTTATGACTCGTAGCACCTTTGAACCTAGAGCTCTGTACCAACTTTTCACGACCCCAATTTTCCTCCGTAGGATGTCGTCACGGAACCTAGTCTTAGGGACTAGGCAAGCCTAACACTCATAAATTTAATGGCAAACTCAACAAAAAACTATTAAACATGAACATAAATTTTCTATACAAAGCTTACAATCCCAAAACCGGTAGTACAAGTCATAAGCCTTTCAAAAAGTAACTATATATAATGAATAGATCATTGTAGTAAAGTAATGGGAAACAATGGAAATAAATACAACAGAAGGTGACTTCGGAGCCCGCGAATGTCCAGTGGGTGTACCTTGAAGTCTCCGGCCGCACAAGTATAAGTGTCAAACCAACTCGATCCGTAATACCTGATTCTGCGCGAAAGCATAGCATGAGTACACCATAGTGGTACCCAATAAGAATCAAGCCTAACCTTGGTAGATTAGGGACGAGGCCAGGTCAAGACACCGGATATGTAAACCTGTGCAGGATATGACATAGAGCTAACAACGAAAGAATATCAAGTAAGGCTAATAGCAGAAAGAATTCAAATTACAATGAACAGTGAAGATAAGGGGAGCACAAATGGCAACGAGAAATAACCAAGTATTTAAGAAACAACATAGTTGGGGTACAGATGAAGTATGATTGTGATAAAGTAAGGAAAACGATGACAACACAACCAATCAAATCACTCCTCATACACGAATTTCAACAATCCCACTACTCGTAACCTCAGATAGTAAATCACAACTTCCAAACGTTACACACATGGCACCTTATGCCCATATTTTTCCATATCACTTACGCATAGTAAAATCCACTTGCTACCAGGTACATAGTATCCGTGTCAAATGCTGATAAATTATATTCAAGGGATTTATGCATATATAATAAAGTTAAATTATAGTTTCTGAACCAAACAGGAAATCAATGAGAAAATTAGTTTATATTGGAAAACATTTGGGCGAAGAGAATAACATTTGAAATAAACTAAGGCATCGAATAAGCTACTTATTTGAATATAGAATAATAAATTAAAACATAATTGAAATTTCTTTTTGTTTTGTGAAGTAAAAAACATAATACTGGGTAAGGAGATTAAGTTGAGAAATCGATTAAAGTGAAATATGAGAACTATTAAAAATAGTAAGGTACTGAATGTAATGACGAGTGTTAACATAAGAGTCATATAAGGTAAGCATGTTATTAATTATTTTATTTAAAACCGTTAAGTTACTGACTACTCGACATGGTATGAGATAATGACTCAGCGTAGTAAATTCATCTTGAAAATCAATTCACAATATAATAGTAATCGGAAAGGAAAATAGGAAATGACGGCAAAGCAGTAAACTAATGCAACCAACTCAATCCTCGAAAATCTGTAAAAATCATAAATACCAATCCTCAAGTCTAATACGAAAGAACCGAAGCCAACACAATAAAACAATAAATACAAAACACATAAACCGTTGCGGCACACAACACGATCCCACAATACAACACGATCCTCCCTTAGTCCACCATGTAAAATATCAATAATAAAAAGTAGATATATATGTTGCGGCGCGCAAACCGATCCCACCATATAATCAGAGTCAATATCATTATTCTCCCTTATTTCACCATATCAATCCACCCTTATTTAACCTTTTCGGCGCGCAACCCGATCCCACAATTTAATCAGAGTCAATATCGTAACTCTCCCTTATTTCGCCATATCAATTCACCCATATTTCACATGTTGCGGTGCGCAACCCCATCCTACCATATCAATATAAATCCTCCCTTATTTCACTTGTTGCAGCGTGCAACTCGATGCATAAATAAATCAATAACGTCAACAATCCAATACTCAATTTACAAGAATTTCTACAATCATAGGGTATGAATACACGGCAATGAAGGAATCATGTAAAAATCAAGGAATGAGACAAATATTACAAAAGAAACAGGACAAATGAAGCACGAAACAACTAATGCGTGCAATTACAGCAATTAAAAGATGTAGCAGATAAGCACGGAGTCATGGAATGAATGCAACAATTAAGAGGTCACAAGACAATAAAAAAGGCAACAAATTTAACTAAAGCATATAAATGAAAAATGACAAGTAAGAGGAAGAACAAGTGCTAACAACGTCAAGCAGAGCATGTAAGAGTAGACTAAAAATAATAGATATCACAGGTTATGAAACTTCAATTAAAGGCATGGAAAGTGTTTAGATAATCGAAACCGGTTAAATAACACATATAGGCCGTGTACCCACTCGTCACCTTGCGTACACAACTTTCTCATTACACGGATAACACCAATACCTCAAATCCTAAGGGGTATTTTCCCCGACACAAAGTAATGGAAGAAACTTAGCTCAATTCGGCCAAATCAATACTCAAACTAGCTTTTCCTTTACAAATTCACCTCCGCTCGGCTCAATCTAGCCAAAGACAACTTAAATACATCAAACAATGCAAGAGAAATTAATTTCAATTAACAAATTTATGTATTTATGCAATTTCTAAAAAGACAACAAAAGTCAACCCGGACCCCCCGGTCAAAACTCGGGTCTAAGGGTAGATCTTGACTACCCATAGCCCACGAGTCCATATACATGTTTTGTTTCCAAATCCGAGTCTAATTCGTCTCTCAAATCCCAAATTCTTATTTTTCAAAACTTTGACAAAATCTCCAATTTTTCCCTTAGATTATTATGGATTTGATGTTAAAGCTAATGTATAATCACGAAATGTAATTGAAAGTTGATAAATATTACATGCCTAATAGTTTGGCATGAAAATCCCTCAACAAAATCGCCTCCCATCGAGGCTAGGGTTCAAAATATATCAAAATGAAGCTAAGTCTTGAAGTGATCGGCTATACACAGGCTGTAGATATTGCATTTGCGACGTGGGGTTCGCAAATGCGAACCCTGCAAAAGCGGACATTACTTTGAAAATGGGAAGCTTGAACAGTTTTGCCTCCGTTGCAAATGCGATAAATCAGGTCGCAAATGCGAAGATAGGCATTCGCAAAAGCGGCCCAAATGTTTGCAAAAGCGAACTACTATTGCCCAGTACACCATCGCATTTGCGAGGCTGGCTTCGCAAATGTGAAGCCGGCCAGTTCCCAGCCACTTCGCAAACGCGATCACAAGTCTGCAAAAGCGGTAGTCACAAATATGGGATGATGGTTGATATGTAGGTGGTGGTGCTTGGTATGTGGGTGGAGGTGTTTGATATATGGGTGGAGGTGTTCGATAGGTAAGTGGAGATTTCGGGCCTTGAGCCACCATCACTGCCACAACGTCTAGCCGCTTCTGCGGCTCCGCTTCTGCGCTTCCCAAGCTGCAGAAGCGGAAATACCAGATGACAGAACCTTCAACAATTCATTCAACTTCAAAATTTTCCGTCAACCACCCGAAATCATCCCGAGGCCCCCGGGGCCTCAACCGAAAGCACCAATACCACCTAATACCTTATTCAAACTTGTACCAATCCTTAAAACACCTAAAACAACACCGGAAACCCGATTAAATCAAAGATTCAAGCCTAAGAACCACAAGTTTCTTCCAAATACGCTTTCAATCAAAAACGTAACCAAAACACGTCCGAATGACCTGAAATTTTGCACACACATCCCAAATGGCATGACGGAGCTACTGCAACTTCCGGAATTCCAATCCGACCCTTGGATCAAAAACTCACTATCGAACCGGAAACTTCAAAAATTCAAACTTCGGCATTTCAAGCCTAAATGAGCTACGAGCTCCCAAAATACATTTTAAACACGCTCCCAACCCCGAAATCACCTAACGGAGCTAACGGAACCATCAGATTTCCATTCCGAGGTCGTCTTCATACTGTTCCGACTACGGATCACTTTTCAACACTTAAGCTCTCATTTAGGGACTAAGTGTTCCAAAACTTTCCAAAACTCAACACCGAACGTCCCGGCAAACCAAAATAGCAGAAATGAACTTAGGGGAAGCAGTCAATGGGGGATCGGGGCGTAAATTCCAAAAACGACCTGCCGGGTCGTTACATCCTCCTACACATAAACATTCGTTCGTCCTCCAACGAGCATAGAGAACATACCTGAAGTAGTGAAAAGATGAGGGTACTGGCTGCGCATATCCTGCTCGGTCTCCCAAGTCGCCTCCTTGGCCGGCTGACCCCGCCACTGAACCTTTACTGAAGCTATGTTCTTTGACCTCAACTTTCTGATCTGCCTGTCCAAAATAGCCACTGGCTCCTCAACATAGGATAGATCCTTGTCCAACATGACTGAACTGAAATCCAACACGTGCGACGGATCACCGTGATACCTCCGGAACATCGAAACATGAAATACCGGATGAACTCCGGCCAAGCTGGGAGGTAAGGCAAGCTCATAGGCAACCTCCCAACTCGCCTCAACATCTCAAAAGGGCCAATAAACCTCAGACTCAGCTTCCCTTTCTTTCCAAACCTCATGACGCCCTTCATAGGCGAGACCCGAAGCAGAACCCGCTCACCAACCATATATGAAACATCACGAACCTTCTTGTCCGCGTAACTCTTCTGTCTAGACTGGGCTGTACGGAGTCTGTCCTGAATCACCTTGACCTTCTCCAATGCATCCTGAACCATCTATGTACGCAATATCCTGGCCTCACCCGGCTCAAACCAACCCACCGGTGATCTACACCTCCTGCCATATAAAGCCTCATACGGCGCCATCTGAATGCTGGATTGATAATTGTTGTTATAAGCAAACTCCGCCAATGGCAGGAAATGATCCCAAGACCCTTAAAATCAGCTTCTACACCTAGACAACATGCCTATAGGACCTAATGAACCAAACTGCATGCTTAAAATTGTTTGCTAGTCTATTGCACTTCTGATTAATGACTAGATACCATGTTCATAGGACATCGCTGATCCACGACTAGGCAAGAGTGTAGGGTGACTAAACCTTGAAATTGTAAAACTATGCTTTGTTATTGCCCAGATTTAGATAGTCCTAAAATCAGTAGGCAATTGATAAAGTACCTTCTGCTTCGATTATATAAAACACTGCATATGTCCTACTTTATTACTCACCTAGATATCCTACTATAAGACTTTTAATGAGTCTAATATAATATTGTTTGAGACATGCAGTTGCTTGCTTATTTGTGGAGGTAAATGTGCACCTTTAACTGTTCCTTTATCTGACAGTCCTATCTGTTTTTGCTTGTCACTTAGATTTTCTCCTTTTAAGCACAATAGGAAGGTCTAGATCCACCTTTACTAGAAAGTCCTAAACACCTCCATGACTATAAGTAAGGGAGGGGTAATACACGCATAGAGTACGTTTAATTAGAATCGCTTACATAACTACGAAGGGGAGGGTAATTAGGTAGTAAAGGAGATGATGACCTGTGCGCTAATGATATGTGTAGCACCCCAACTCGGTGACGATTACGAACTATTGTACAGAAGTGATTCTATAGGCTAAAAAACCTAGGACCTCCTTTACTCCTTGTCTTGAGTGTAAATATCCATTTGTCTAAATTGCTTTATCTGTTTATAAGACTAATTGAGCTAATTCGAGTTTGGTCGGGACCCACCATTGTAGACCTTGAAGGGTGTCTAACACCTTTCCCCCGAGGTTATTTCGATCCCTTACCCAATCTCTGGTAATGAAAACCGGTTCTACGAGTTACTTGCTTTAGGTGCCCTAACGCACTTTAAATCCGTTAGGTGGCAACTCTTCAAATTCCATACCCAATTCCCAAAAGGAAATGAGTTGTTCCCAATGAATATCGAAGCCCAGACTCCGTGAGGAAAAAGGGGGTGCGGCAGCATGGCGACTTTGCTGGGGATATTTTAGGCTCTTACCATAACGAACTTGTTTTTGTGAATTAGTCTTAAGCGTGCTTTATTTTGTTAATACATGTGCACCCTTTCCCTTTAACCTTTACTTGGATTTAATTGCTTATTTCTCAAGCATTTACGATTTTCTTTATTTCTTGAAACTAACTTGTCTCCTTATTTTCTTTTTGCAAATGTCTTTCAATTATTTAAATACCGCATTTATCATTTTATAAACGTGCAAATACTTGGCAACATGCCCTTTATTGTTGCATAAATCATGCTCAACATCATATTCCACTCGTGCGTAATCAATCCTATACCAACGCTTATGAGTATTTGCGCTCTTGCAATATATATTACCCACTAAATGTGGAATGTCGTATTTGTTGTAAAACTAGTCGATCAGCGGTGCAATCGACGATTTCGTGCCTTTCCCCCTCAAGTTGTCTACTTGAGGGTCCCATTCTAGACCTCTATCGCAACCTTACTCTGATTAATTGTACATGCATCGTGGTCAAACCTAGTCGGGTTAATATGTTGTCCACATAATAACCCTTTAAGACAAGCCTCACCCAAAAATCCATCGGATCTTCCATAATTCCAACGGACGCAACCACAATTGTGTGCATTAATTTTGTAGAAATAAGTGCCAATGTGCTAATAATTGTTGTATAAATGGACAAATCTGGAGCGGCAAAGGGTCTAACCATATTTTGTTTTGCAGAAAAATGAGGCACAAAATCCCTAGGTTCGGCATGGTCGGTAACATACCATCACTATTGCTAGATTGGTGGAGAAATCTTCCCACAAGTGACCAAAATCATGTGAAAAGGGTTTTAGGAAATTTGCCTTCTTTGTTGGATCTTCAACCAAACAAAATGTTGATCGAGGCTTCCACCATGTTCAAGGACAAAGAAAGGTTGTGTTCCACTTTAGAGACATAGAAATGACCCCCCTCTTGGACAAAATAGGGGTATTTGCTGGGCTACCTTGGGATAGTCCTAGTTTATTGGCACCTGAAAATCGCAGCAGTAGGGGATTTATGAAGATGATAGGGTTAAAGAAGAATGATGACTTGGAGTGCCAGAAAAACTCCTACATACCCTTCGACTTCCTCTATGAACGATACGGTCATAACAGGCCTTATCGTATTTTCGATGATGAATTCTCCATTACCTCCTTGGGTTGGATTCACCGTAGGGTCTTTGTGGTCATCGTGTGTTTCTTGGGTATGCTAGTGTTCCCGATCCAAGAGGATAGAATCCACACCAGGTTGGCAATGGTGGCAAAAACTTTGATGGACGGAATCTAGGGGCAGACATATACCATTGTTCCTATGATCATTGCAGATATGTACCGGGCCTTGGAGCGCTGTCAGAAGGGGTTCACATACTTTGAAGGTTGCAATTCGCTGCTTCAAGTCTGGCTGATAGAACATCTCCAAAAGGGTCAATACCGTCAGGAATTTCCACGATGACAGTGGAATGATCATATAACCTTCCATCATCCCAAGAAAATGACCTATATCCCAGACATGTTTGCTCAACCAAAGGATGTTGTTGGAAAGGTGCAATTTTTCAGCAATTTAACCGAGGACCAGGTTCAATGGATGTTCGAGTGGTTCCCTACCGATGAGTTCATCATCAGATCCAGGGATGTTCCACACTTGGTACTAATTGGGCTAAGGGGCGTATACCATTATGCCCCCCTAAGGGTTATGAGACAGGCAGGTAGAAGGCAGTTCATAGTGTGAGTTCCTAAAATGAGTCACTTCATAGCTGATTTCCAAGGTGACTCCATTCCATACAAAAATGAAGCACAGCACATGTGGCACTTGAAGATTATTGTGGAAAGAGATACAATCAAGCCGGATCAATATTATGCTGGTCATGCGTACTTCTACCCATCATGGTTGGATGATAATATATCAGGAATATTTGAGCCAAGGGTTGGTCCAGGAAACAGGGTCAGAGACGAATTTGCCGAAGCACTAGTGAAGTATAACAAATTGCACAAAAGAGTTTGCGAGTCTGAAGCCGACATGGAAATGATCAATGAATGGAAAGAGAGGGCTATGAAATCCAGCGAAAGGCTGGAATATCTAGAGTACAGTCTGATGGAATTGGAAGGAAGAATGAGGAAGAGAGTCACCGATTGCCAGAGCGCTGAGGGAAACAAAGGAGGACATTTGGCAAGGGCATTATTACTGCTGAATCTGCGCGAACTGCGGGATCGGATCGATAAGAGCATCCACCAGAAGAAGGTCCTTTTGGGACCAAGTAGATTAGGTTTACTTGCTTTATAAATATAATAAGGCCAAGTTCCATTAGTGATTTATTTTATTTAGTGTCGTTTTGGGTCGTCTATCTTTACATTAATGAAATGAGGCAATTATTGGCACTGAATTTCTCCAAATCTATTTGTCCCTAGGCCTACCTTGGGCACAACGGGGCTCCCAAATTAGGACACATATTTACATTCCCGCAATATCTGTTTAAATACTGCAAACTTTTCAGAACCCTTATTGACTCGTTTACCTTTTATTTTTCTTTATTCTTTATTATTGCCTTCCCCTAAGGTTGTATCACACATATTGGCATCATCAGCATATCACACTAGATCTAGAGGCCCTCCACCTCCTCATCCTCCAAGTAATATGAAAAGAAATGGAAAAGCTAAGATGGATGACTTGAGTGGTATTCGAAAGGAAAAATGCTGAGAACGCGGAAACTTCAGACGGTCGGAGCACTCCGGTACCAAATGACCTGGTTTTGTGGTTGGAACAAAAGATACTGGAGTTACAGGGAAAACTTGAGTAGGTCCACAACTTAACGAACCTCTCCGTTACACTGAACGTCCCCGACATCACCCAACAAAATACCAAAAACCCAACACCTCCCCAAAATACGGCAAACCAACATCCACAAAATCGTCCCGCACCCCATCAATATGAAACTCCACCTCAAAATCCCAATCCTTTACCAATACCAACTCCACCACAACACCATCATAAACCAATCCAGTACAAACAAGCCACTACCTATCACACTCTTCGGAACACATCACAACCCATTCCCGACCACCAAAACTCAACCAATGACCACCACTACACACAAGTCCCTGGCACTCACCAAAACAACCCTATATATGTGGATACCGTACATCACTCTACTCAACTGATCTCTTATACACCAGATCCGCTGAAATGGACCTGCTCATCAAGAACATGGTCGAGGAGCTCAAGTAATTAACAAGTCGAGTTTAGGGTGTTGAAGGTGGCAAAAGGGTAGAAGGTCTGAATTATGAGGATCTGTGCATACAACTAGACATGGAACTGCCGGAGGGTTATAAACCTCCCAAGTTTGAAATGTTTGACGGAACAGGTGATCCCAAGGTTCATTTGAGAAATTACTGTGACAAGCTCGTGGGTGTCGGAAAAGATGAAAGGATCTGAATTAAGCTTTTCATGAGAAGTCTTACCAAAGATGCTCTGTCCTGGTACATATGCCAGAACCCTAAGAAGTGGGCCAATTGGGTGAGCATGGCATCAGAATTTATTGACCGGTTCAGATTTAATATAGAGAATGCACCGGATGTCTTCTACATCCAGAATTTAAAGAAGAAGCCAACTGAGACTTTCCGCAAGTATGCTACTCGGTGGAGGTCAGAAGCAGCCAAGGTTAGACCAACACTAGAAGAAGAAAAAATGAACAAGTTCTTTGTCAGGGCACAAGACCACGGTATTATGAAAGGCTAATGGTCATTGAGAATCACAAGTTCTCAGATATCATCAAACTCGGAGAAAGGATTGAAGAAGGTATCAAAAGCGGGACGGGGACAAATTTTGATGCACTACAGGCCATGAACAAAGCATTACAATTAGGCGACATATCAAAGAAAAGAGAAGTGGGGGCAGTAATGGTGGCTCAAGGCCCAAAATCTCCGCTCACACACCAAACACCTCCACCCACATACTAACCCTCAGCTCCCAGATATTCCTGACCCTCCACTGCCTATCATACTTATAACACCCTGCTAGCCTACTATCATTCACCTCCAACTCGTCTGAATTACCAGAAACCCCGACCTAACTTTAATCGCAAACCACCCAGACAATACACCGCTATTGCTGAACCCATCGACCAGCTGTACGAAAGGTTGAAGGCCGTTGGTTATGTCACTCCTATTCGTGTTGTGGCCAAGGGCGTATGTAGAACATTTTGTAAGCGGTGTCATATTTATATAAATAAATAATTAAATTTTATTTAAAATTATTTTCGTGCAAGTTGAAAGCCTTGACCTAATGGTTTAGTTGAATATTATTGCAAAAGGAGGTGTAGGTTCAATTTTCCTTAGCCTCAAATTTTTAACAAAAATGCTCACTCAATGATGTTCATAAAATAGAATGTCTAGGTCCAGTCTCGAGCCTACAACCTTTACAAACCCAAAGATGAGCTCGTGGATCAGGAAATACTCTTTGCTAGGAAGCGGTGTCATTACTATATATTGTCTCATTTTTGTAGAATATTAATACAAACATTTAGTTTTTTTTTTCCGACCAAGCGGTGTCGGATGACACCACTTCCACCCATTTGCGTTCGCCCGTGGCTGTGGCAATGGAGAACTCATCTCAATGGGTCAACCCAAACAAAACATGTGCATATCATTGCGGTATGAAGGGGCACACCATTGACGAATACCGAACATTGAAAGATAAGATCGAGACATTGATTGATAACAAGGTCATACAGGCAAAGGAAGCTACACCGAACGTCCATAACAATCCTCTCCCAGATCATAGGCATGACGGGGTACATGTGATAGAGACGGATGAAGAATGGGATCCAGAGGGGTCAATCGGGCTTATTCGTGAAGGCGATGAATTTAAACTTGCAGTCACACTCATTCCTATTGTGGTGCAGACGCACCCATCATTCGAGGTTGAGGTAACCCCGTCAGTTCCATTTGAGGTAGATATAGCTCCACCTACAGCCACACATGTTCCATTTGAGGTAGAAGTGGCCACACCTTTCACAATGACAGTAGCAACCACACATCCTTTTAATTCCAAGGACATACCTTGGGATTACGTTGCCGAAGCTAGGCGCAAGGAAAAGCAAAAATGGAAGAATCTGATGTTGCACAAGGATTGACCAGAACGGTAATGATCTATACCGAACACTTTGGAGGATCAAGCAGGGAGGCATCTACTAAGCAACCTATCATTGAAACTCGATCGGATGATCTTTGGAGGAAAGTACACGCGAGGGAATACTCCGTTGTCGATCATTTGAACAAACCCCCCCCCCCCCCAGATATCCATCTTATCACTGTTGCAAAATTCGAAGGCGCACAAGAATGCTTTGGTGAAGGTGTTGAATGAAGCTTTTGTGCCCAAAAATATCACATGCGGAAAAATGGACAACATGGTAGGTCAAGTGCTTGAAAGTTATAAGATCACCTTCCACGAGGATGAATTACCAGCTGAAGGGTTGAGTCACAACCAGGCATTGCATATTACGGTACAATTTGAAGACAAATTAATTTCCAGGGTCCTGATAGATGGAGGTTCAAGCCTCAACATATGGCCGTTGACTACTCTAAAAAGATCGGGCAATGATTTTCATCAGATACGGGCAAGAAGTATGAACGTGAAAGCCTTTGATGGGTCTCAAAGGGCCATAAATGGGGAGATTAATCTTTTCCTGCAGATGGGGCCAACTTGGTTCGATGTTGAATTCCATGTGCTTGACATATCAGCTACATACAATCTCATGTTGGGTCGACCATTGATACATGTCGATGGGGCTATGGCTTCCACACTACACCAGGCCATGAAGATCGAATTGAACCATCAGGAGGTGATCATCCACGGATATGGGAGTAATCCTATTTACACTGGTCACACCATCCTGGTTATCGAGAATAGAAGAAGGCTAGGAGGGGAAACATATCGCCACATTGAACATGTCAATGCAGTTGAGAAGGATAAATGGTGGAGTAACAAGATTGAAAGCATTCTTGCATGGTCTGAGTACGAACCTGGAAAGGCTCAGGACCGCTTTGCGGATAAGGCCCCTAAAAAGCCGATACCGGAAAGGGGCATAGATATAGGGTCGGTCCAGCTGGGCTGCCCTCACATGTATACTGAGCTGGTAAGGCGGGCCTTACAAACCTTCATTGACGAGCCGGGCGAGGGGAATGTGATGGTTGTCCGCGAGTTTTTTGCCAATGTGAAAGAACATATGAATGGCGTAGTAACTGTGCGTAAACATGCGGTGGATGCCTCTGTTGAGGCGATACGGATGATGTACCAGCTTTCCCCTCCTATGGATGCTTATGATGATTACTATGAGGGGTATGGCAGATCACACACGTAGTGGGAGATGTTCTTTGAAACAATTTGTGTACCCAGAAAGGAAATTGTCTGGATGAAGTATGGTCGGAAGTTACACTCCTCGGCGCTAACCTTTGAAGGGAAGTGCTGGTTGTATGTTATCAACAATCGCTTGATCCCGTCTTCTAACACTACAGAGGTGAATGGTCCTCGTGCGGTTCTAATTTGGTGCTTTATTAATGGTCACAACTTTGACTTGGCCAAAGTGATTCATGAGGAGATGTTCACCCGTTGACCGATGAAAAGGTATGGGTTCTTCTTCCCTTCCTTGGTACTAAACTTTGCCGGGCAGCTCGGGTGCCAGAAAATCTGGATGTGGATGGGAAAGTGCCAAGACACCACAAGTTCCGAGCAGACAAGGTCACTACTGGTAAGGGCTGATGGTAGCAGGTGGTGATGATAGCGGTGAATCTGATGACTCTGAGAATGAGGAGGCTGAGCAGGAGGATGTGGGGGCCGAGCCACAGGCCCATGAGCAAATTGCAGCAGCTGCAGTACCATCTGGGACTGCAGCACCATCTGGAGTTGCTCCGGTTACCCGGTTCACAGCTTTGGAGTAGGAGGTGGCTGGATTGCATACATCAATCGCTGACTTGGGTACACGTGTTGACGCGGTGGCTGCCCAGCAGGTGAAATCGGAGAAGAAAATATTGGGCTGGCAGAGAGCTCTGTGTCGTGCTTGCAATTTGATCCCAGACACGGTCTCCGATCAAGAGTGATATTTCACGGAAGTTCCTTTACCTCACTGTTCTTTATTTTGTATGCCATGAGCACATGTCTTCCTTTTAAGTGTGTGGTGCTGGATACTTCAATGTATGTATGTATATGTAACAATTTGACTGTTTGATGTTTCCTTTGTTTTTCTTGATTGTTTTGGTGGTTTTGAGTAATAGTTAAAGTAGGTAAGTTGACTTGTCCTGACGACAGATCTCTTTCGACTGGGTTCTTGTGGGTCTAAGTCGACGTAAAAAAATCTAATAAAAAATAGTAATATGGGGACTCTTCCTGATGACGGATCTTTTAGACATTTTTCTTGAGGGAAGTAAGTCTAAAGAAAATACCAAAAATATTTTTTTGTATTAAGTAGTGTAGTAACTCCCCCTTGGTTTTTCATTGGGCCACGGTTCTTTTCCAAGGGTTTTGCTTGAACCGGGTGTAGTTAGTTTTTATTTATTTTGTTTTTAGTTTTAGTTAGTATTGATGGGCTACGAGCTGAAATGGAAGGAGAAACCCTTGGCACTGATACACTTGAACACAGTAGACACGAGAGTGTAAAGCTTAGTCTCAGTGGTTGATTCTTGCTAAAACGCCTTAAAATTGTATGTTTGTAACTGGCATGAATACTCAAACGAGAGTGTCTTGATAAGCCAATCTAGAGTGAGTCATTAGCCATGTGTGTGTGAGTGGTACTGTATTCTATGCTCTACATTTGATGCCTAGAACTCGCCCTGTGTGTTTGCAAAGCGAAATAGTAGCTTTATTCTGTCTTAGAAGTGATATAGGCATTTCTTTGTTAAGCCAGATATATAAAGTAGACCCACCTAAATGTAGTACATCGTAGTCAACCACGTTGAGCCTATAAACCTATTTCATCGGAAACCACATTGCGAACCTTACCCAATTGTTTGAATGGCCCATCTGTTTAACCCCTTTACCTCCCATGAGCACTTGAATGGTCTTAAAGTATGAGAAAGCTAAAGTGTGGGGTGGTGGTTTGATTTTTGAGTGGAACCGATGAAATAGAGGAAAGGTGCAGTTTTTGGAATATAAAAGAATAAGCACCACTTAAAAAGAAAAAAAAAGAAAAAGAAAAAAAAAGAGAATGAGTAAATGTAGTAGCTGATAAGTGGTGACTTGATACAATTGCACCTAATGGAGTGGGATGTTATAAGTAAAAATACGGTGGAATGTCTGGTTGACATAAGTATAGTTTTGAAGGTTAATGTGATTGTATTAAAAGTGCTTAGGCAGGTTAGTCACTATATCATAATATATCCTACCTGTACCTTTGCCTACATTACAACCGAATGAAGTTCTAATTGATCTTAGACTGAATGGGCTCGATTAGTAGAGTAGTACATTACGGGGAAGCCTATGGTGCATCTTTGTGGCATGTGAATGTTCTTCTTGACAGTGAGCAAATTTTCTCTATCTAAGTTCCTAATTGTTCTTAATACTAGTATTTGTGGAACTACTTCTGTATAGAGTTATTTGAATACGTACGAAAATTGCACGGCATGTGAGAGTCGACTTTTGTGGCAAAGATTGTTCACTACTAGGCGTAACTTTGGTGATTTGTTCTTGGTGTGATATGTTAAGGGAAAAGCTTAGTGAAGGAATCTTTATAGAGTGTGGTGGATTGCTCGAGGACTAGCAATGATTTAAGTGTGGGGTGTTGATAATAGGCTAGATTCATGTAATTTGGCGACTGTTTATGCCCCAGCTTGACTAAGTTTCACTGTTATAGGATAGTTAAATGATAATAAATTTGCTCTAATTGTGAGTTCCATATTTTACACGAGCGAGTTGCACGTATGAGGACTTCAAACTGTATCTTGAGCTAAATTGAAGCAAGGGAAGCCCCTCGGAGCTGAGTACGTTAAAAGAAGAGAGAAAGAAAGGTTGAAATGAGGACCCAAACTAGTGCGATCGCGCTAGCCCAGGAGTTCGAGCAGAATGTTATGCCATATGCGCAGTCAGTACCACGCCCACTAGCGCGATCATGAAAATACAAGTCAGGGGTAAACTTGGAAGTTCGGAGGTAATTCCACTTGACCTATAAGAGATCCAACTCGCCCAAAGGGATATTTTCAAGGTTTTTACAGCTTAGTTGAAGTCAAGGAGAGGCAAGAGGCAGGATAATTCAACATCGAGCTCTTCCTTTCTTCCTTTTGTATTTTACCATTTGTGATGAATTTGGCTATTGTTATGATGAACACTAGTATGAGTAGCTAAATATTTAGTCTAAGGTTTTGATGGAACTTATTGGAGGATGAACTTCTTGTTATGTTAATATAGTTTGCCCGATTTAATCTCTATTTGTTAACTACGTTCTTGTTGTAGTTAATTGATAGGATCCTCAAGTAGCTGTGCCTATTTAGTATGTATTACTCGGGAGAGAGTGCATATTTAGGTAATTGTTGAACAAGACCACTCACATAGTATATGAGGGATCAATAACTGAGGGTTTAAAGGCGGGATTAGGGATAACGAAGCCTTGGGTGCGATCTAAAGTGAGTTGTATTAAAATCCAGCTACCGTAACTCAGGAGAGTACGTCTAGTAAATTGTCTTGATTACTCAGGAGAGATTTACTATAATAAGAGTGCTCATGATCAATAAAGACGATTAGGCAAATCTATGTGAAACATAAAGGAAGGGATTCCATCAATAGGAGAAATCACAACCTTAGATTCTTCTCTTAATTGTTTACAAATTAATCATAGTTAGTCTTTATTTACTTAATTGCATTCAGATCATAGTTAGTAGAAACATCCTCAATTGTTATTCAAAATGTGTGGGAAGTTGATTACGTAAAATTTAGTGAGTCTAACGAGAGTAATTGATAGGTTAATTCCTTGTGGGTTCGACTCTGGGCGAAATACTCAGATTATATTTGCAACGTCCGCTTGTCCTTATAAGGCATAGTTGAGCGTGATCAGCTACCAAAGCTGCAATTCTAGTAGAGGTAGAAATTCCTTCTTTAAGGATCATAGAGGAAGCTGAACTCAGCGATGCAAAATGGATAAGGAGCAGCTATGAGCAACTAGCCCTCATAGACGGAAAAAGAATTAACGTAGTATGTCACGGTCAACTTTATCAGAACAGAATGTCCAGAGCTTTCAAAAAAGGGTCAAACCAAGGAAATTCACAATGGGACAGTTGGTGCTGAAGAAGATCTTCCCGCATCAAGATGAAGCCAAAGGGAAATTCGCTCCCAACTGTCAAGGTCCTTACATGGTTCACCGGGTGCTAATAGTAGGAGCACTCTGTTGATACCCAATTTTTTCCTATGTTTTTTTTTATACTCAAATACTTTCAAAATAGCATGTGTATGCATATATAAGCATGCCCAAGAGTTTTGGTATTTTTCCATAATTTTTAAGATTTTTAAAATTAATTTATTGTCTATTTTAGCAGTACAAAATCTAGTAATTGCACTCAAAATTATCATTGTGAATAATTTATTTCCATTCTCATATTTACACTAAAATATAATTAAGGTGATTTTTGCATATTTTTATAAATTTATTTGGTATTCTTGAAAGCTAATTGCATATAATTGCAATTATAACCTATTTTACGATTAATAGCATTTTTCAATTATAAAATCATTTCCAGTATTTTAGATTAATATTTATATATTATTAATTAGTTCAGTGCTTTAAATTTGTTTTTAAAATCATTTTAACTATTTTATATAAAATAAAAGGGGAAATAGGCTATTTAACACATAGCCCATTATTGTTTCAAATTTAGCCCCAATGTAACCCTACCCCATCAGATTTGATTAAACCCAGTTGATCCAAAACCCAATCCAATTCGCCCCAGCCCAATCCCTAAACTAACCCGACCCAACTCCGAACTAATATGAGTCATTGATCAAATAAGATCAACGGTCCAGATTCCTTTTCCTTAATTAAACTATCACCTA
>NW_017676203.1:0-23689 GCF_001879085.1 Nicotiana attenuata | reverse complement strand
CCCCCCCCTTGACCCCCCACTTTTCGAGACGGGTCTCTCTCTCTTTATCCGTCTGTTCCTCTCCTCCTTCTCTCTAGAACCTTCTGGTTCTTCTTCTTCGATGGCCTTCACCATCTCTCCGACCACCTCCAACCTCGCTTCTTTCGACCACCAGCCGCCTTGAAGCCTTATCTCACCGGTTCCCTCCATCCCTGAGACCCCATGAGTCTCCACCATGCAAGACGGTCACTGAAGGTCTGCCTGGGTCTATTTTCGGCCTTTCTCTGATGGGTTTTGGTTCGATGGTGCTATAAACACCATTATCCTTGAGTTTCACAGCCGGGTTTCTCTTACTTCTCACTTGTTTCTTATGAAACCCTAATCTCGACCCAAACCTCTTGAATCTCTATATTTTTAACGAATTTTTTTAACTCACGCCTTTATGTTTTGCACTACTCTCTACTCGATCTTTAAGATTGCTCAAGTTTTAAACATTTTGTTCCCTTTTTGAAACTAGGGTTTCTGAACCCCTTTTTAAAATCACTTTATTTTCTGATTTTGAGTGCTAATTCGTGATTCTCGGTACTATTTCTAAATTTTTTTTTCTTAAGTCGGATGAAACCCTAGCATTATATGTTTGTGTTTGTATTATTTGTTCGATTGTGTGTTCTTCTGAGTTCTTCTCTGAGTTCCGTGCTCTTTCCCTTAATTTTGTTGATAGCGTTCCACTCCCCTGCCATTCTATGTTCTTAGCTTAGTATTCTCTGATTATTTACATGGTGGTTTTATACTGATTCTTGCAAGCCCTCTTTGAGACTCTGATACATGCCGTATATTGTGATTCTACATATTTTCCTTATGGTTTGGTACTGATTTCAAAATTGCTTCCTTAATTTGTGGGATACTTTCCTCGATTATGTCACGCCCCAAATTCGAGGGACATGACCGGCGCCCGACCGGGTAGCCCCAGCCAAGCGAACCTAGACGCCTTTCCTAACCCACATGTTACCCCATGTTTTCCTTACTCAATTGTTCCGAGAATTTGCCAAGTAATTAATTAAGAACACTTTTTAATTTACAAAACACATACATACTTACATAATAGTAATGAAATCACCAACTCATTACCAATGTATGAAAACACGGATCTACACAATTTTCTAACCCAGCTCTACTGTCTACGGAGCCTCTAATAGTACAACATGATAATACAGTATTTGCCGGTAACAAGGCTCCGGCTATACCTTACACAAAATCAACTAAAGCTCCGAAAACAATGTGGCCTGAACCATGCAGGGCCCCGAGAGGAAAGGGGCTCACCAAAAAGCTGATGGATGACGAAGGGGAGCTACGATCGGTGGGCTGGAGTACCTGCTACGGATCCACCTACAATCATAACACGAATGTAGCGCCCCCCGGCAAAAGGGACGTCAACACATTTGAATTGTACTGGTATGTATGAACAAACTTTGCTCCAAGTAAACTCGAACCATAAGCAAGTAAGTAGCAGTAATAAAAGTGACAATCAAATCCACAAGGAGGGAACAATTAAGCTAACAGGTATACAATCTCTCCTCCATAAACAAGCATGTAATTGTAATGGAAATAACAATCAAATCCACAAAGAAATAGCAATTCAACATGTTTACAATCTCTCCTGTTTCCCCTTCCACATTTCCACATCAATAATTTCACAATTTGTTCATTAGTTCATTTCAATAGCGATTTCGATCGCTTTCCAACCTTATTACCTCGGCTACCCTTATTACCTCTGCCACCCTTATCACCACAACCCACACCTTATTTCTTCGTGTTGCGGAGCGCAACCCGATCCCACCGAACAATCACAATTCACAAACAACATAACAACAACAACAATTCACAAAGAATAGCAACAACAATCCTCAAGAAACAACAACAATGACCTTCAAGGAACAACAACAACAATTTACAAAGAATAACAACAACACTCCTCATATGCATTAATAGGTCACAACAATAATTTCCCACGACAAACCACATATGTTACTACCACGGTCATTCCGATCACATCAATTCCCATTTCCTTCCATTACTTGTTTCACAATTCTTACCACATAGTACATTCACAATCGCAAACTTGGTTTATTTCTAATTACTTGCATCAATATAGCGAAGGCACAACCACAATCACTCAACCATACCAATCACAGGAATTTCACAAATAAATCACGTAGAAATCACATACCAAGCACTCAAACACCCAAACAAGGCGATTTTACAAGTTCAAAGTTATCCATACATACCTGGAGCCGAGTTCCCTTTTAACTTCTATTTCCAAATCACCAAATGGTCTAGCAACGTCAATCTAGTGCACAAGTTAACGCGTATGACTTAGAAAAGAAGTTCACAATTTCTACTCAAACTTATTTAGGTCATCAACCCATCTTTGTACCATCTTTTACTCCTACCCAATTACTCTCACTAGGTTTTAGGTTATAGAATGACATGCATGTATGAGTTCAACCACTATTTTCAAAAACCAATGCATGAGACTCCCCCCTCCCCCCTTAGTTTAAACCAGAAATTCAGTGAAAAGGGTTAGGGATGTTACCTACAAGAAAAGGGGGATGAAGATAAGCTTGAAATTTCCCAGCCCGGATGGTTTTGAAGAATCAAATTTTGGAGAAGATGACTTTCTCTCTCAAGACCCTCTCTTCCTCTCTCTTATTTTGTGCAGAAGATCGTTAAAAATGAGGGGCTGGGGGTGTTTTATTAAAAAGGGGGTCGGGTATAAATTTAGAAAATAGAAGCCCGAGCAAGATCTGCGGTCGCATTCTGCGATCGCAGAACTGAAATGCGGTCCGCAGATTGGACCGCAGAATTGCCCCCAAAACTCTGATAATTCTGTTTGGGTCTGCGACAGGAATGGGGTCCGCATTCCTGTTATGCGGTCGCATTGTGCACCGCAGAACTGACCTTCACAAATCCTTGAGGAACTTATGCGACGATTATGCGGTCTGCATATTGGTTATGCGATCGCATAATATACCGCATTTTCAACATTAATTTTAACAACTCTTCTGTTCCACTCTGCGGTAGAAATGCGGTCCGCATATCAATTACGCGGTTGCATTTGGACCGCATCTTGATCTCAAGTTTAACCTAACCACAGCTTCACTATGCGGTAGGAATGCGGTGCGCATACCGGATCTGCGACCGCATTCTTGACCGCATAATGGTATTTTTCTGGGAAGTTGATTTTTTTTGATTTTTTTACAAGGTTAGATCAATACCAAGGGTCCGAACCGCAGCTCACAAGCTTGCCGAGAAAAATTCTACGCATTCCTAACACATATTCGGAGTCGACACCACAAGATGCTAGGTTTTGAGCCAAAAAAATTTACGGGGCCTCACAGATTAATACTGATTTCCTAGGTTTTCAATCTCATTCATTATTTTGAAAACTATTTTCCAGGATTAAAGTGGTATTTTTGCCCTATATGTGTGCACAAATATGTTGATTGATTTGCCTGACCTATTTCCCTAATTAGAGTATCATGTACCTAGTCTTTATTGCATACTTTATGCTATTCTATTTCTTATGTGATCATACCATGCTTTGTGATTTCTTTCCTTTTAAATAACTGCTTATTACCGTTTGACTTTGATTCTTTAATCAAAGGGGAGTCCATATAATGATTTGATTATAATTGATGCCATTTCCTTAATTAGGGACTGCTACCTTGTTTGTTTACTCGTATTCAGTACTATAAGTACCCCCATTCTCTTTTTGAAAAGACGAACACCATGCATATCATAAATACACACATCAATCACATTGCTCTCTCTCTTGTGTTACTTATCTCTATTGGTCTGTTCCCTGCTCCTGACTATCATTAGCCAGCTGAAAAGCTAAAGCTAATATTGTGCTTATACTTGGCTCTTGCATTCTGCCGTGCTCTCTTATTACAGGTATGTTCTGGTTAAATTCCATGTTGCAAACCAATATGGTTATTACTACTTCAGTGTGTTCTATTCCTAATTGTTTTATACTTGTGCTTCTGCTGTGCAACATGTGATTGATTACTAGTTTGCCTGTTGATACTTGCATGCTCAAGACTACTGTTTGTTCCTGATCTTACCTGTTATGACTATATGTTGTTACTATTTATTTTTGTGTCTAAATTCGACTATTTCAAGGTCTCTTTAAACTCTTTGGATTTTGTGTGCTCATGCTTAGTAAATCTGTATAAGTCTCTATATCCTTTGGTGATATTTATGTGATCTATTTGTGCCCTTTGCCCATTGTCCTTGTGTGCAACTCTCCAACTTTTTGTAAACTCTTTAAACTACCAATTTTCCTCTCCTTCCTGCACTTCACACTACTCTTAGAGAATAGGTTCTGCCCCCTTCGTGTGAACATTGCTTTTGGTGCCTCTGAGTACTCACTGAACTTTGACACACAAGGATGGTAATTCCACACTGCAGTTGTCCAAACATTTTGGTAAGTGTTTTGGGTGCTGGTATTGGACAGGGACCCAATGGGGGCCCTAGGGAGCTTTGATGCACCCTGACCATGTCAAGGCTGTGAAACTCGAAAGGAGTGAGGTTGGAAGATTGGGCCTGATTGAAGGCTCCCTATAGAATAACTTCTTATTTTTATTCTTTATTACTGTAATTCGACTATCATTGGTTTGCAATAATTTGTAAACGAATGATTGGGGTTATAGCGAAATGGGGGTTATGCATGCTTAGTTTAAGTAATGGGTAGAAAACATGCTTATAGGATTTTATTTACTTATTTGCGCAATAGATAACCTGTATAGGACATGCATCTCATACATTAGAGATCCTGCTCTAGGTTCTTTACTTTCAGCCTGTTAATATAGTCATTTCGTAACCATGATCAGTTAATAACAAGCAAATAATTGTTATAAGGTTATTGCTGCATTCTCATAATCATTAGCATTAGGAATCATGTTTTACGAACTCCTATGTGCATTAGACATCCTGTTGTTTAGGGTTTTATACTTGTCTGAGTTGCAATTATTAAACGCCTCAGTAGCATGCTTAACCTAATAATACAAGTATGGATAATTGTATGCGTACCCTTTTAATACTGGAAATCAAATATGCATGTTCACCCTTTAAGATAATTAGGCAATACGTACGACGCCTAGGCGAACTTTAGGCCTAATAAGAATTGATTAACCATATTTTTACCGGTTTAGGACTAATCAGCCTCTTTTAATTTTGAACTCTGCCGCTCCCATTCTTGCTTTGACTCTCTGAAGTTCACTCTATTTTTTTATTAAAACACCCGCTCTATCTGGAAACAAATCTTGAAATTGTGCATCTATTTACTCTCACTGATTTTCTTACTCTTGTTCTATTATGTTTTCAAACTACTAGGTTACCATTCTCTGCCCTGAATTGTGTTGTTTTGAATACTTGTCCTGCATCTCGTTAAGATACTACCACTACATTATTTTGAAAAACCATGCTTTAACGGTTCATTTACTAAGTCAATTGTTGTTACCTATTCCTTTTTTTTAAACTCCCATCTTTGAGACCTTAAATGTGTTTGAGACGTGCTAATTACGTGTTCACTTGTGGAGGGATCTGTGAGCCTTTATTTGTCTTGGTATGCTCCCTTATGTGTGGTCCTATTTGTTATGTATGTCGCTTAGCATTTTGTCCTTTAAACCTAAGGGTTCAGCCTAGTCCTTACCTTGTAGGAATTGTAGTCCTAAATACCCTCTAGGACTTATAGGATGGGACGGGTAATAGCACGCAATAAGCATTCGTGACCAACCCACGCATTTTAAATACCTTAACGGGGTGGGAAGGGTAGATATGGAGATGATGACCGATGCGCTAATATCTCATGTAGCCCCTCTTCTGAGGAATGATTACTGGATATTGCATTGACGT
Organism: Nicotiana attenuata; assembly: GCF_001879085.1. Lineage (NCBI taxonomy): Eukaryota > Viridiplantae > Streptophyta > Magnoliopsida > Solanales > Solanaceae > Nicotiana > Nicotiana attenuata. Next base: position 17,794 of record NW_017676203.1, on the reverse strand, counting down.
GATCAATATTAATCATAAACCTAGGACCCCCTTCCATTTTCTTTTTTTTATCTGCTTTCTTTAGAAATTGTTTAAATCTTTCATAAATTTCCGCCCTCTTTACTTTCCCTCACTGTTTCAACTTATTTGCAATGTTATATGCAAGCCTCTTCTATTTGAGCCCTTAACTGCTTACTTGATTATGTGAAGTCACAATTATAACATGGCCGGGAACACACTAGTGGATCTTGAGGGGTGCCTACCACCTTCCCCTCGAGATAATTTCTAGCCCTTACCCAAACTCTGGTTATTCAACTCAAACCCTTTTAGTGTCCTAATGCACTTTAATCATTAGGTGGCGACTCTTCAATTCCAAAAACCCAATTCCCAAAAGGGAACGAGTTGTCCTCCCAAGTGTCGTAAACCCGATTTTGCCTTAGAAAAAGGGGGCATCGACAACATGGCAACTCTGCCGGGGAAACTCTTTAGGCTTTTACCATTTTATGTTATTTGTGACTTTACTATTTCTTTATTGCCTTTATTTAATCTTTATCTCTTTTCTACTACGAAACTGACTTGGCTCTTTGCTTTCTTTTCTTCAAATGCTTTTAGTGCTTTCCTTCAATACTGTTGTAATTATGAGTAATTATTGTAATCGTTACTTTATGAACGTGCAAATACGTGACAACTTGGTTCATTCTTGTAATTGCATCTTCAACATCATATTACACTCGTGCCAAACAAATACCATAGCAACGCTTATAATGAGTGGTTGAGCCCTTCCGATATTATCACCCCCTAAATATGGCAAAGGCGTATTTGCGGTAAAACCAGTCGATCAGCGGTACAGTCGACGGTTCCGCGCCTTTCCCTCTTGAGTTGTCTGCTCAAGGGTACCGGTCTAACACCCCATAAAAACCTTACTCTGTTCAATTGTGCATGCATCACTGTCAAACCTAGCTGAGTCAGTTATGTTGTCCGCATAATGACTCTTTAAGGTAGCCTTTTCCAAAGTCCACTGGGTTTCCTTGGAACCCAAACGGACATTACCACGTTTGTGCATTTATTTGGAGAACTAAATGCTGCTTATGCCAATTATTGATATTTAAATAGTCGAGTCCGGCGGGGGTAAGGGTCTAACATTTTGTTTTGCAGAAAATGAGGCACGAAGTCCCCAAATTCGGCATGGTAACCAACATTCACCCAAGGTTGCTAAGCTGGTGGGAAGACCTTCACTCCAGTGATCAGACTCTTGTCCGCAAATATTTGGGAAATTTGCCATCTCTTTTGGAAATCCAACCCGACAATAAAATCATAGAGGCTGCAACTTTATTTTGGGATAGAGACAGATCTGTGTTTCGCTTCAGGGACCTTGACATGACACCTTTGCTCGAGGAAATAGGAGGGTTAGCTGGTATTCCTTGGTAGACTCCAGGTTTGCTTATGCCAGAAAATCACAAGGGTAGCGGCTTCCTCAAAATGATGGGACTAAAGAAAAACCCAAACTTGACCTGTTTGAAGGACTCTTACGTTCCTTTCAACTACCTGTACGAGAAGTACAGCCATAGCAAGTCCTACCGCACTTACCCGGATGAATTCGCCCTCACATCATTGGGGCATATCCACAGAAGAGTCTTCGTCTTTATGTTCTGCTTTTTGGGGATGATAGTATTTCCTATGAAGAAGGCTAGGATCCACACCAGATTAGCCATGGTCACCAAGACTCTAATGGAAGGGATTGGCGGGCAACCTTTCAGCATAGTACCAATGATTGTCGCAGAGATATACCGAGCCTTGGAAGACTGTCAACGAGGGGCCAATCACTTTGAGGGTTGTAACTTATTACTTCAACTCTGGCTTATGGAACACCTCTAGAGGGGTGAATATCGGCAAGGGATTCTACGCAGAGACTGGGATGATCATATCGCCTTCCATCAGCCAAGGCGAATGAACTATATGCCTAACATGTTTGCCCAACCAGAAGACGCTAAAGGGTGGGTAGAATTGTTTGAAAATCTGAAAGAGGACCAGGTGTAATGGATGTTCGAATGGTTCCCTACTGAAGAGTTCATCGTCCGATCTTGGGACGCACCATTTCTTATACTCATCGGTCTGAGAGGAACTTATCCTTATGTTCCCCTCCGAGTCATGAGGCAGGCAGGAAGAAAGCAGGTTATACCAAGGGTCGACAAAATAAGTCACTTCAGGGCCGACTTTCAAGATGACGATAGTCCATACAAGTGCCAAGCTCAGCATATGTGGCACTGCAAAATCATCTTGGGAAAGGATTCCATAGAACCAGACAGGTACCATGCTGGTTATACTCCATACTATCCAAGTTGGTTGGAGGACGATCATAGTGGGTTAGGACAACCCAGGTATGTTCGAGGTCACAGGTCCATCGACGAAAAGGCTGAAGTGCAGGTTAAGTACAAACAATTGCGCAAGAGGATTCGGGAGTGCGAGAGTGAGCACCGGAAATTCAAGAAGCCCATCAAAAGCTGATTGAAGAATGGAAATATATGGCTGTCAGCACCAACAAGCGACTAGGGTATCTGGAGCGGGGTTTAGTAGATTTGGAAAAGAGGTTCATCCACAGGATTGAAAACTGCCAGAATGCTGAAGGAAACGAAGGAGGATACTTGGCTAGAGCCTATTTTCTGCTGGGACTGCGTGAGCCGGTGAAGCTGTTCGATGGAGCTAAAGATGCCGAGTCTGGGGAAGGTCCTTCCGGGACCAAGTAGCTAGGATCTTTTCTTTTGCTTTAAATGTAATAAGGCCAATGGCCATTAGTGACATTTTATTTCCTGCAATTTTTAGTGTCGTTTTGGGATTCGTCTTATTTTGTCAATAAAATGAGGCATTTAGCATTAAAAGTTCTCTAAATTAACTTGTCGCTAGGCCTACCTCGGGCACAACGAGGCACCCAAATTAGGACACGATTTATATTCTTGCACTATGTGTTTAAATATTGCAATATTTTCTTCTCATAATCCTCACTAACTTGTTACCTTTTTGTTTTTACTTCTGTTTTATTCCCCTTCCCAAAGGTTAGTTCGTACACTCTGGCATCATCTTCTTACTCCACAAGATCCAAGGGCCCTCCTCCTCCTCCTCCTCCGAGTCCTATCAGAAACAAGAAGAAGGTGAAAATGGAAGATTTGAGCAACAAAAAGGAGAACTCAGTTGAAAGGGTAGAGGTTCCTCAGGGTATTCAGGTTTCCAAGGAAAGTGCCCCCCAGCTCGAACAGAAGTTATTGAAATTTCAGGAAGAACTGGACCATGTTCGGAATTTGGCAAGCTTCTCATTTTCCCTCACCACCCCAGATGTCAACTTCCCCAACACTCAAAATCCCGCACCTCCACAAAATATCCCGAAACCACAAAAACAACCCACTCATGCTCAACGCTGCAACACATGCCACACTTCAAACAACACCCCATTGCTCATCCATGAACCGCTAAACGCCACAAATGATCATCTCCATAACACCCCCATATTTGTGGAAACCATACCACAATATACTCAACCCATTTCAAGTACACTGGAGTCTGATGACAAAGACTCTCTTATCAGGAATTTGGTCGCGGAACTCAAGAAGTTGACTAGCCGAGTCCAGGGTATTGAAGGAAACAAAGGTATCGAGGGGCTAAATTATGAGGACCTTTGCATTCAGCCAGATGTCGAACTTCCTGAGGGGTACAAAACTCCCAAGTTTGAAATGTTTGATGGCACAGGGGATCCCAGGGTCCATTTGAGGACATACTACGATAAGCTGGTCGGAGTCGGAAGGGATGAAAAGATTCGCGTGAAGCTCTTCATGAGAAGTTTGAAAGGGGATGCTCTATCTTGGTACATTAGCCAAGACCCCAAGAAGTGGACGAATTGGGTAGATATGGCGTCCGATTTCATGGACAGGTTCAAATTCAATATGGAAAATGCGCCAGACGTATTCTACATCCAGAACTTAAAGAAGAAACCCACGGAGACATTCCGCAAGTATGCTACTCGTTGGAGATCAGAAGCTGGTAAGGTCAGGCCGGCTTTAGAAGAAGAACAGATGAACAGGTTTTTCGTCCGGGCTCAAGACCCACAATTTTATGAGAGGTTGATGTTGATTGAAGGCCAGAAATTTTCCAACATCATCAAGCTAGGGGATAGGATCGAGGAAGGCATTAAAAGTGGTATGGTCACTAACTTTGAGGCATTGCAGGCCACCAACAAGGTTCTACAGTCAGGCGGCGCATCCAAGAAAAGGGATGTGAGTGCCGTTATGGTTGCACAAAGAACGAAATCCCCAATATGATACCAAACATACCCGATATCTCCTCTTACATATCAACCTACCCCAAATTACCAAGCACACTCGCCCACTTACCAAGCTTCACCACCTGCTTACCCATCATCTCCACCCCCCACATATCAACCTACCTCATCAAGATATTCCTAACCCGCACCCGTCTACCAAGCCTATAATGCTCAGCCCTCTCACTATCAAGCACCTCCCACCTGCCAAAACTTCCCTAGACCGCGACCTGACTTTGACCGTAAACCTCCAAAACAATACACCGCCATCGCCGAACCAATCGACCAGCTGTATGAAAGGCTCAAAGCTGCTGGTTAGGTCACCCCTATCCCTGCCATAACTCCAGAAAATCCTTATCAATGGGTCAGCCCGAACAAAACCTGTGCATACCATTCTGGCATAAAGGGGCATACCATTGATAAATGCCGCTCTCTGAAGGATAAAATCCAGGATTTAATTGACAACAAGATTATTGTGGCGAAGGACCTGCTCCTAATGTTCGCAACAACCCCTTGCCCGACCACAAGGGCGGAGGCGTTCACATGATAGAGATAGAAGATGATTGGAACCCCAAAGGATTGATCGAAGTGATTGCTGAAAATGACGAGCCAAAGAAACCAACTATCACACTTAATCTAATTATAGTCCAGATCCAGCCTTCTGGAGACACTGAAGTGAACATGTCCATACCACTTGAGTTCGAGGCACCTTCTTCTGCAAAGGCGCCAGGACCGATTGAGGTTGAGTTTGGATCCCCAAAGGCACCTGTACCATTTGAAGTTGCTGTGTTACCTCCCAAAGCAAGGGTACCCATTCCTGCTGCTATGTTAACCGTAACACCATTCCATATGAAGGCCATTCCTTGGGATTACACCGCCGAGGCGAGAAGGAAAGGGAAAACCAAATCTGGGGAAGCAATTGCAGCACAGGGGATGACCAGAACCAGTAAGGGTTATACCCCGGAACATTTAGTTGAATCAAGTAAGCAGGCCCCTGGACGGCCTATTGAAACTGGACCCAATGATCTCTGGAGGAAGATACAAGCAAAGGAGTACTCAGTCATTGATCAACTAAATAAAACACCGACGCCGATCTCCATCCTAGCTCTGCTACAAAGCTTCGATGCACATAAGAATGCCTTGATGAAGATACTGAGTGAGGCATATATACCCAGCAACATAACTGGAGGAGAAATGGCGAAAATGGTAGGGCAAGTGTTGGAGAGTCACAAAATCACTTTCCACGAAGATGAGCTGCCACCAGAAGGGCTGAGCCACAAAAAGGCGTTGCACATTACCGTGCAATGCAAGGATTATTTCATCACCAGAATTCTGGTTGACGGAGGGTCCAGCCTCAATATTTGTCCATTAGTGACTCTCAGAACACTGGGGAAGAGCCTGCATGAGATCAAGGATGGAGCCATCAATGTCAAAGCTTTCGATGGTTCCCAAAGGACCACTATTGGGGAAATCATTTTATGTCTACAAATGGGACCGAAATGGTTCGACGTTGACTTTCACGTAATAGACGTCCCAGCATCTTACAACTTGCTATTGGGACGGCCCTGGATCCATGCCGCTGGAGCTGTAGCATCAACCCTACACAAGGCAGTAAAGTCTGAGTGGAATCACCAAGAGGTGATTACTCACGGTGACGGTAGCAATCCCATATACAGTCAACAGACGATCCCGGCAATACGAGGAAGAAGGAAGATACGCGGAGAAACTTACCATCACATTGAGCGAGTCAACGCCGTGGACAAGGATAAATGGTGGGATAACAAGATTGAGAGTATACTGAATTGGTGTGGATACGAGCCTGGGACTTGGCAAAAACCTCCAGGGAATCGCCAAACCCATTAAACTAAAGAAACATGGCACCACTTTTGGTTTAGGGTATGAATACACTTGGGAGGAGTTCAACCACTGGTCGCCACCATGGCGCAGTCCCTACTACCCACTGGAGCATCCGATACCTCACCTGGAGCAGACTTTCTAGCCAGCAAATGTCATATATGGGTCAGAAGAAGAGGAAGCATTGGCGGCAGTAAGGAATCTGTTTTTTGAGGACGACAACATGGACTGTTGTGTCATATTTGAGGAGGAAGGGGAGGAAGGCCCTTCCATACAAGCTGTGAACACAGGAGCACGCCTCAATAATTGGTCCATCAGAACCACCAGAGCCCAGAAAGCTTCGGGGTAGCAAGGCTGAACAAAGCACCATGCATTACCTTTCTGTGTAAATAAAGTAAACGATAGAAAAAATAATAAGAGCGAGACTTATAAGAAACTGAAATGCTTCGATAAATTTCATAATTGTTTTGAACATTGGAGCTCTTATTTTTGAAATTAAAAATGCGGAAATGAAATCAGCTAGCGAAAGCTCTAAAAAAGAATCATCTAACTCAAGTTCTGAGTCTGAAGCTTTTGTCTCTGCAAGCGATGGAGAAGAACGTGGGTCTTCTGAATCAGACAAAAATAAGGAAACTCCTAAAGAGGTAAATACATGCTATGTTTTTTCTGATGTAGTGGAGAAAGTAGATGATAGGTTTGTGTTAGTGGGATCTGTGAGAGATATAAGTGAGGGAGAATCGAAGAGGAAGGGAAAAAAGAAAGGTGAAATTCTTGCAATTTGTGGAGGAGTTGAGGAGAGTGGCAACAAGCCAGGGGGAAGTGAATCTGGAGAAGCTGCTGATGGTCTTGTGAACCTGAGTGAACAACAAGATGGACCTAGTTCATCTGTGGAAGAAACCTTATCTGTCATTCTGAAGAAAGTTGGAGAAAGCTATGATCCCAAGAAGCGCAAAGCTTCTTCTCAAGAGGCTCCAACTGCCTCTAAGCCAACAAAGAAGAGCAAGGTGTTATCTCCTAAGTCTACTGTTCCTTCAGCACCAAAGGTGAAAGCTACCAGAAGCAGGGTAAGGCAAAGCGAGGCTGAGTTGCAGAAAGCCTTAGAGGCAAGCAAGAAAAAGAACAAAGAAAAGGGAAAAGCTAAAGTGCTGGAAAGTTTTGTGGCTGCAGAAGAAGAGGAGGAAGAGATGGAACTGGCCTAGACAGGAGAGAAGGCACACTGCAAATTACATGGACCTGGTCCTTCCGGAGTGTCTTGTGACAGGAAAGCAGATTAACTGGCCTAGTTTCATTGTCAAGCTGCTGGATAGAGTGATAAATGGCTCCAAGGCCCATGCCACTCCTTATGGGTTTATACTGACAACTGTCTTGGCAGAGTTAGATGTGCCATTGAAGAAGTGGGAGATGGCCTCCAGCAAAGAGCACTTTGGGATCAAAACTCTGCAGGCTTGTGATTATCTGCTAAGTGTAACCCCAGTTGAACCCAGTTCATCCGTGAAAACTCTTGTGAACAACAAAGTTAGGGCATTGGTTCTAGAATGTGGAACAAAAGATGCAGAAATTGCTAGGCTCCAGGCTCGCATTGCTGAACTGGAAAGTGAAAGAAATGGCCTCAAAGATGAGCTAGCAAAGGAAAAAGAAAATAGTGAAGGGATGCTCCAAACAATGCTTAATCTTCTTCAATCCCAACCCTCTAGTTCCTCCAAGCCCTAGAACCAGTTTAGAAACTTCTTCAGTGACCCAGATTCGGGACTTTTCTCTGTTTTTTTTTTTTTGCTCATGGTTGGATGTTTGTTTTTCTTTTTGTGGTCTGTTTTGTAGAATCATCTCCTAATCAATGACAATGTGCTTTGTTTTCTCTTGTTCTATGAAACTTCTGATCTTAATAGTTAAATTTTTGTAAAGCTGATTATTGATTAACTAAATCATGTTCTCACTTGCAGTTGCCCCAGTGGCCATGAGTAATAATTAACATCTGGGATTCTAATAAAATGCAACTTTTCGATGATGCCAAAAGGGGGAAGAGATATTGTGCTTTACTTTGTGTTCTGAAAAATGTGATGTTTATAACCTGATTAAACATGTCCTTAATGATAAGTTAAATTAAAGTGTGAAAATTAAGCTGAGTTCCACAGGGTCTCTGATCAATAAAAGCACAGAGTTTGTCATCATCAAAAAGGGGGAATTTGTTGGCCCAAGTTCAGATGAAGTTTTGAAGATTGACAAAATGAACTCAGTCATGAACCAGGTCCATCATGTGAGACACAGTGTTGATATGCTTACACATGTGACATACGCGTGAAGAAGATAAGTCTCAAGGATCAGCAACAATATCTTCTGAATTGATCGAAAAGATTGCATATAGGATAAGGAGTTAAAGTCCCCTTATGAAAAGAGAATTATATCCGGATCAAGAATATGGATTAGGAGTTAGAGTTGTTCTTGGACTCGAATTGTCAAAGGATCCACAATTCGAGTTCTTATCAAACTCTGATTACTAACTCTATAAATATAACGATTGTTCTCTTTTACAGGCAATTGCACATAAGTAGAAGTTAAGCATATTTGAGAGCAAAAAGATCAAGTCTGATTTGCAAGCAACATATGCGAGATACAAGTGTGCACGTCTGAAGCTACATGAACTAAGATAGAAGAACCAGTTTCATCATTGTGTTTATTGTAAGTTTAGTTCAATTGTAGTAGGTTTTCATATTGTACCTTTCAGCTTTATCTAGAAGCAATTGTAATAGGTATATTGAGTATTCACGTTAGAGTTAACTTGATAGTGTCGCAACAGTTGAGGTTGTGTGCTACATTGGGATTAGAGTTAATCCTTAGGTTTACAAAGAGTTTTGTAAATGCAGTTTTTGGCTCAGTGATTTTAGTGGAGTTTGGGAAAATCCTACTGAGTAGTAGGTCGTGGTTTTTTCACCTTTTGAGCCAGGTGTTTTCCACGTAAAAATCTCTGTGCACTTTACTTTCAGTATTTATTATTCTGCAAACTGCTGTAGTTAGAACACTTAGAAGAACCAGGTTCTTCTAAAGCGAAAATTAGGTACCACACAAATCACCCCCCCCTCTTGTGTGGTATTGACGTTTATAACATCACTATACCAACTTCTTTTAAATTTGTTGCTCCGTCAAAAAACATTCTCCAACCATCATAGGACCCTGCAATATCCTCTCCTATGAAAGATACCTCTTCATCGGGAAAATACATTTTTAGAGGCTCGTATTCTCCATCCACGAGATTCTCGGCGAGATGATCTGCTAAGGCTTGTCCTTTGATTGCCTTTTGAGTCACATAGATAATGTCAAATTCACTCAACAGGATTTGCCACTTGGCTAGCTTGCCAGTGGGCATGGGCTTCTGAGAGATATATTTTAGCGGATCCATTCTTGATATGAGGTAACTGGTATAGGCATAGAAATAATGCCTCAACTTCTGAGCTACCCAAGTCAGAGCACAACAGGTGCGTTCCAATAGGGAATACCGGGCCTCGTACGGGGTGAACTTTTTGCAGAGATAGTAGATGGCCTGCTCCTTTCTCCCCGTTTCATCATGTTGTCCCAAAACACAATCGAGTGCCCCATCCAATACCGCAAGGTAGAGCAAAAGAGGTCTACCTGGTTCGGGCGGAACCAAAACTGGCGGCGTTGACAAGTATTCCTTGATTCTGTCGAAGGCTTTCTGGCAATCATCAGTCCATTTGGTAGCGGCGTCCTTCTTCAACATTTTAATGATCGGTTCACAAATAATGGTGGACTAAGCAATGAATCGGCTGATATAGTTGAGTCTCCCCAGGAAACTCATCACGTCCTTCTTGTTCTTCGGCGGCGGCAACTCTTGAATGGCTATAACCTTTGATGGGTCCAATTCTATCCCTCGGCGACTCACAATGAATCCAAGTAGTTTACTGCCAGGAACCTCGAATGCACATTTGGTGGGATTCAGTTTCAGATTGTACCTTCTCAGTCTGTTGAAGAATTTCCTCAGATCTTCCATGTGGTCAGTGGCTTTCTTGGATTTGATGATGACATCGTCTAGATACACCTCGATCACTTTGTTTATCATGTCGTGGAAAATAGTAGTCATGGCCCTCATGTAAGTGGCCCTAGCATTCTTTAACCTAAACGGCATCATTTTGCATCAATACATTACCCATGGCGTAATGAAAGCCGTTTTCTCCGCGTCTTCCTCATCCATCCATATCTGATGATACCCAGCAAAACAATCAATGAACGACTGCAGCTCATGCTTGGCGCAGTTGTCAATTAGAATGTGTATGTTTGGTAAGGGGAAGTCATCTTTCGAACTAGCCCGGTTGAGGTCCCGATAGTCGACACGGACTCTGACCTTCCCATCCTTCTTTGGTACTGGCACAATGTTGGCTAACCATGTCGGATACTCTACCACCACGAGAACCTTGGCTTTGACTTGCTTAGTGACCTCTTCCTTGATTTTCAAACTCATGTCAGGTTTGAACTTTCTGAGCCTCTATTTTACTGGTGGGCATGTGGGATCGGTTGGTAGTTTGTGTGCTACAATGGATGTACTGAGACCAGTCATATCATCATACGACCAGGCGAATATATCCTTATATTCCCTTAGAAATTCCGTGTACTCTTTCTTTTTTGATGGCGACAGATGAACACTGATGCACGTTTCCTTGACATTCTCTGTATCCCCCAAGTTGACAATCTCAGTTTCGTCCAAGTTAGACTTAGGCCTATTCTCAAAATCCTCAACTTTTTCAACGACCTCTTCTGGTATATAATTCTCTTCCAAGTCTATGTCCATTTGTTGCGTTGTCTCGTTGCATGTGACAATCGTCAGTTCATCAAGATAAGTAATAGTAATGCCTCTTTGACTCGCTTTCAATTTTTCGTTGAGAGCTGTTCTCAAAACACCAGTAGCAACAGTCTTTCTAGCCAACATTTTCTGCCTGCGGAATCTTGGTTTAGGGTTGTCGCTAGGAGGTACAGATGAAGATGTATTAGGAGATACTGGTGGGGGAGTTAAAGGATTTTCTTGAGAGTTAGTCATGGCGGAGAATTTCTTGAGGATTTTTGGGAATTTTGAAGAATTTTGGAGAGATGGAGGATGATCAGGGGTTTAACACTTAATGACGGTTATGGAGTGAAGTAGGAATATGTGGAGTGTATTTAATGTAGAGTATGATTAGGTGCAGTAATGGCAGTCTTTCGCAGTGGTCAATCAGGGGTCTAATCTCATTAGGACTCCGGTCTTTAAGAGGTAATTGATCGACGCTAGTTTTAAGGAGATAATCCCGTTTTATTTAGAATTCGAAGAGAATGAAACTGGTTCAATGCACAACGGTTAGATGTTTAGGAGTTTGGTTAGGATAGACTTCTGCTCATTATTGGAATATTTATTTTTCTAATTGTGCAAAGTATAAAAACATACCTGACCCTTTCTTATGAGCATATACTGATGAACCAGGTTCTGCACGGAGAACTTCTCTTGATTATGCCTCATATATCAGAATAGAAAAAAGACTTTGTAAGAAATCAATGAATTAATATAAACACACGTCACAGGAGTATACTGATTAGAGTATGAGACTGAGTAAGAATTAGTCTAGATATTTACATAAAATCAGAACCTCTAACCAAAAAATGTTTTTTTTTCACTGCATTCTGAACTGGTTCCTTTTAGGTGATCTTAATCATCCCTAATTCCAACCTGTTCCTTTCAAAGTTTTCCCTATTCAGTGCTTTGGTGAAGATGTCAGCTATTTGTTAATCAGTAGCACAGAATTCTATTGAGATTAATCCTTTCTCATAATTATCTCTCAACTAGTATAGGATTGGTAATTTCAGATTGAATTCAAGGGTAGTATAGAATTATAGACCAAGGAATCTTATAGTAACTGAAATGGGAAACCCGTAGAACTTTCTAAATGGGGGTTCCTATTAGAATATCAGGGATTTAGTAATATAACTTGGAAAACAAGCTAAGAGTTTAGGGACTCTCAAGCAAAAGCTGAAAGAAGAATTACCCTATTCGTTTGCCTATAAAAAGCATGACCTCTGGCATTACATGGCAGTTTTCAAAAAATTCAAAAAAATGAGTTTTAGATCTTAGAGAGAGTTTTGGGGGAAAAAGTTTGGAGAACTGAGTTTTTTGAGAGTTTACTTTAGGTTTTAGACATTCTAAAAAATTAAAAAATATAGCAGAAAATCTTACAAAAATACAGTTCTCTTAAATCTTCCAAGGTTTTCATCTCCAAAACAATTTCTGAGCATTCAAGGGTTAAAATATGAGTTGGATTTGGATTTGAAGTCAAATTTGAGGTCGATTCTACTGCTGATCCTCAACTGGTTTAACATTGAGATTTGAACATCATTTTACTGGTTTTCAAAGGCAATTCCTATTCTGTTCCTTTGCTGAGTGTGCTGCTGCTTTGTGTTTACTGCTGCTGACTCTATCTTCTTCTTCTCATTTCGCATCGATTCCAGGTACACAGTTTGTAACTTTGATAGTTGTGGGCTGAAAATGTGAAGAACAAATCCATGTAAAGAATTGAAGCATGAGTTTTTGTCCAGTTTACTTCCTAATTTGTATTGTAGTTTAGTATGATATTTTGCTTATGTTAGCTTTTCATGAGTGGTTTGCAATAATTGGAAGAAATAATCTGAATTAAATCTGTTAATGGTATGGTTGATAGTTTAATTTTGAATAATGGCTGTCGTTTAGGATTTGATCATTCTAGGCCACTTCAGCCTTAAGTATATTAGTCATCAGGACTGCATGAAAGTAATACAATTAGCCGTCTATATGAAGCTGAACTGTAAAAGTTTGAAAACCCCTGCTGTTTTTGTTAGTCATTAAATTGCAATTCCCTTATTTTTTTAAAAAAAATCGATTCATTGCTGATAGTTACAAGTAAGTTGAAAACAATTCCGAATTTGCTTACACATGTGATAACCCGTCGTTTACTTAATTTAAATTCGCTTGCATCTTGAGTCCTTGTTTTGAATTGAAAAGATCAGACGTCTAAGAACACTAAAAATATAAACAGAAAAAATTAAGTTTAACTAAACTAATCAAAAAAGTGGACAATTAATTAACAGGAACCAAACATTAGCAGAAAATTCCAACAAAATCAATCCAAACTAAAACTAAACTAAGAAAAATCAAAAATAACGCAAAACAGAATCATCAGAAAAAAATAATCAAATAAGAAGTAAAAACTCACTGATTTTGGTCTTCAACTCGACTAAATTCAAATCGAGTCCCCAAGTAATGTTATATGTTTGTTCTTGGTAAGAACAAACATATAAATTTATTCGGGAACTCAAATCTACACTTGATAGTCCTTGAAAAAATTCAACCAGTTTTTATAAAACCTAGATCTGAAATTCGGAAAGTTTCAGTTGGATTTGGGGAAAATTAGTTTGGGATTTAGGTAGAGGAGGGTAAGACGGTTGTGGGGTGTGATTTTGGTGGGGTTTGGGTGGTGGCGCCGCCGTGCACGGTGGCGGCGGCGCCTAGGGTTTTAAATATTTGAGATGTTTGGTTGATATTTGAAAGAAACAAATCATGGATTCAAGATAAGGAGGTGGAGGGGAATGTTTTGGTATAATTTGACGGTCATTGGGGACTTGCCGCCGGCGGAGGCAATTTCCGGCCGGCGGCGGACGGCGGAGGCCAACGGAGGTTAAGCAGAAGTACGAGGAAGGCGAATTTTGTCTCTAGGGTTTTCTGAAATTTGGACACTTTTAATTAAAAGCCAAGATGAACTCAGGGCCGTCGGATTATGAGGGATGGAGGGCCTTGATTGATTTGCCATTTATTAACTCAAAACGACGTAGCATTCATCCTATACTACGCCGTTTCATTAATCTCAAAGGCATGGGGCATTCGGACCGTGTATGGGTGTGATTTGGGCCTGATTTGCCGTGGGCTGGCACATTATTTCAATTGAGCTAGCCAAATATTGTGAATAATGGCCCCAAAAGAATAGCTGGCCTGATTTATTCTTCTTTTTGTTTTCTTTTTAATTCATATCTTTTATTTATTCTCTTTTTCACTTTCTTCTTTTTTATTTATTTAAATTCAACTCATTTTCATTTCTTTTGATTTTTGTTTTTCATAAAAGCAAAAAAAATCAAAATTTAAAATAACAAAGACTTGAATTAAATTGAAATCAAACTAATTAATTTTTCTAAAACTAACTAAATCCCAATTTAAAAAGAAATCTAAACAAACATGTAGAAATGACTATTTTGTTATTTTTTTTTCTTATTGTTATGATGTTAATTAACTAAAAATCTAGAATTGGGTCCTAAATGCAAGTAAGCTATTTTGTATTTTTACGACTTATGTCAATTAAAAATGCACAAAAATGCAAACAATCACAAAATCATGCAATTAATTCCCAAAAATTCAAATAATAAAAGAGAAATCCTAATTTTAATGAATTCTATAGGAGTAATTCAAGCGAGGCAAAAATCACGTTCTCACAGCTGCCGCTCTTTGCTCGGAGACACGAAGGGTTTTCGGGCAAAGATAAATGAGCAATCATGAGAGATTTTTGCCTGCTTGGCACTCCATGAGAAGCATTTTTGAAAAACGTCTGACCGAACCCTGCTTCAGAGGTTGCCTACATATCCTTGGCTATAAAGGAATCAGGTCGGTGTAGTTCTGGAAGTTTTGGTAGCTGGGACTACCAGGAGCTGTGATTTCACTACTGTTGCTGCCGCTACTGCTTGCTGACCTCCTTATTACACCAAAAAGGAAAATCAAAGCTAAGCTAGCTATGTCTATCAACTATGAGTTACAAGATTCCTATCTATAAATCCCTTGAAGCTTGATCTTGAGTCCTACCTGATTTTGCTGTGGACTCCGATCTGAATCTTGATGCTCGCAAGTTGTAGGTGTTGTTTTTTTTCTGCAGCATTGGGTCAAAGCGGGATCGTCGAAGCTTACGCCTTCAATCAAATTTTGAGCAATCCGCACCTTTATTTGCTTTCAACATTTGAGTTCATTTCTTTTGTTCATTTCTTCTTTTCTTCTTTCTGGATTGAGACTCATTCCGTAGGTCATCTCGAACCCCTGTGCCTCGATGTCAAACCTGCTTAAGACACCAAAACAAACAAATGAACGAAATTTTTCTGCCCCAGTTTTAACTAGGAAAATTTCGTGAGTTAGTTATGACTCATCTGAACTCATTCTCTCTCTTTTTTTTTCATTTTCAAGAATTATATTTATCTATGATGGAACGGACTAGGGAATGGAACACCGTTTCAAAAAGGCGCAACTCAAGGATTGGAGCCCTAATGTTGGCTAAAGGGGAAAAACGTTCAACTCAGGAGTTGGAGCCCTAATGTTGGCTAAAGGAAAACGCTCAACTCAGAGGTTGGAGCCCTATTGTTGGCTAAAGGGAAAACATTCAACTCAAGGGTTGGAACCCTAATGTTGGCTAAAAGGAAAAACGCTCAACCCAGGGGTTGGAGCCCTAATGTTGGCTAAAGGTAAAAATGCTCAACTCAGGGGTTGGAGCCCTAATGTTGGCTAAAGGAAAAATGCTCAACTCAGGGGTTGGAGCCCTAATGTTGGCTAAAGGGAAAAGGCTCAACTCAGGGGTTGGAGCCCTAATGTTGGCTAAAAGGAAAAACGCTCAACTCAGGGGTTGGAGCCCTAATGTTGGCTAAAAGGAAAAACGCTCAACTCAGGGGTTGGAGACCTAATGTTGGCTAAAGGGAAAAACGCTCAACTCAGGGGTTGGAGCCCTAATGTTGGCTAAAGGGAAAACGCTCAACTCAGGGGTTGGAGCCCTAATGTTGGCTAAAAGGAAAAACGCTCAACTCAGGGGTTGGAGCCCTAATGTTGGCTAAAGGAAAAACGCTCAACTCAGGGGTTGGAGCCCTAATGTTGGCTAAAAGGAAAAACGCTCAACTCAGGGGTTGGAGCCCTAATGTTGGCTAAAGGGAAAAACGCTCAACTCAGGGGTTGGAGCCCTAATGTTGGCTAAAGGGAAAAATGCTCAACTCAGGGGTTGGAGCCCTAATATTGGCTAAAGGGAAAAACGCTCAACTCAGGGGTTGGAGCCCTAATGTTGGCTAAAGGAAAAACGCTCAACTCAGGGCTTGGAGCCCTAATGTTGGCTAAAGGGAAAAATGCTCAACTGAGGGGTTGGAGCCCTAATGTGGGCTAAAGGGAAAAACGCTCAACTCAGGGGTTGGAGCCCTAATTTTGGCTAAAGGGAAAAACTCTAAACTCAGGGGTTGGAGCCCTAATGTTGGCTAAAGGGAAAACGCTCAACCCAGGGGTTGGAGCCCTATTGTTGGCTCAAAGGAAAAACGCTCAACTCAGAGGTTGGAGCCCTAATGTTGGCTAAAGGAAAAACGCTCAACTCAGGGGTTGGAGCCCTAATATTAGCTAAAAGGAAAAACGCTCAACTCAGGGGTTGGAGCCCTAATGTTGGCTAAAGGGAAAAATGCTCAACTCAGGGGTTGGAGCCCTAATGTTGGCTAAAGGGAAAAACGCTCAACTCAGGGGTTGGAGCCCTAATGTTGGCTAAACCAAGTAACAAGTTGATATTGGGAATTCTAAACTATCCTTTTCGGGATTCTTTTTTTATCTCTTTTTTTCTCTTTTTTTTTTCATTTTTGATAAGATGCAGGATAGAACTTGGAGGAAACTTCCCTTTTGCATTGATTATTTGCTGCAAAGCTGTTTTAGCACTTGCGTGTTTCTTTTCTTTTGGCTGCACCTGCTTTTGTGCGGTTGCCTGGATTGCACCTGTTTCAGTTTTCAAATAAAGAACAATTGTTAGTTTGAAACGGTGGTTGGTTTTGTGGCCTTGATTGCTTGATCCCGGCCTATCTTCTGTTGAGAACCTCTGCTGCTTGCTGGTTTTGAAGATTCTTCTCTCTTTCAAACCGGATTGTTCTTTTTTCAGGATTTCATGACAACTCACCCGCGTGGGGCTTCGGCCTTTCACTTTATTCTGCCTTTAAGACCTTTGTCTTTGACTTTTTTTGTTTTTCTCTTTCATTAGCTTTGATTTCAAAGCATCCGCCATCATGGCCAGTCGAGATTGACTTGATGCACCCGCTGAGGCTGGGTACTTTTCTTTAGTTTTTGTTAGGGGGAGCCCTGTAAAGCCAGTCCTGCCACCTTTTCTTTGTAATAGTTTCGGAATCAGCGTTAGACCGAAAGGGATTCAAGGAAAAAGTAAGCAAGAAGATGAATTTAAAGAGAAGCGTCCCTTTCAGGAGGAAGAGAAGGACTTATCTGGGGGTGCATGCAAGCTTCAAATAAACATGACATGCTTCTTGGACTGGATGCCCGACCCGCACAAACTTTCCCAACTTCTCGTAAACTCAATGACCCGTGTCTCAAAACCAGGGACCTTGCCAGGACTCTTTCAGTGGTGGGAGATGTCTTCTCTTCGGCCGACGGCGCCCTTTGCGGGTTTTCGCCAATCGACCTCTCTCATTTCTCTTCTCACCGTCGCCCGATAGTGCTCTTTACGAGTTTTCACTAAGCGGGCTCTCTCATTTTCAATTTCTCTACTCACCGTCGCCTTATGGTGCACGTAGGTTTTCACCGATAAGACTCTCTCATTTTATTTCTCTCAATTTGATTGCATCAGATTCCAACAATGATGTTTTCAATTCCCACGC